>NW_024962263.1:77708131-77876208 GCF_019238085.1 Lagopus leucura
AACAGAAAATTCTCTTTCTTCTTGATTTGCTTTTGTCCTCAGAGAAGTGAGGCCAGAGTTTGGAAGTGGAAACGCTGACTGGAATAACTAAGAGCAGTACTGTAAGAATCCAAATCATTTTTTCAATGGAACACTATTCTAATACTCTAAAGTATTCTGCCCCAGCAGAGGAGGGCCAGGGCTGCTGTTTGTGGGTAGAACATGGTGGCAGAAAATTATTACTTGGTATTTTTGAGTCTCCGTTGCTTTAGAGTATTAGCGTTCCATTGAAAAATGGTGCATGGTGGCATCACTGCAGCTGCGCTGTGGGCAGAGGGACAGAGGTTCAGCCTCCATGTGCTGGTGACTTTGTCAGATATCACGCTTGGTAAGAACACAGAAAGGATCCCAAATGCATCACACTTGACCTTTTTACTCTCTTAGCAGTGGAATGAAACCTGTCCTGCTGCATTCATGAACTTCCAAGAGGACCTAGGCCAGGTTTTTCCTCCATTACCCAAATGTCTCTGTATTTTCTGCTCTTGAGAAATAAACAGATTAACAAGCGTGGTCCAACAAACAATAAATAATTTGTGTGCACAAACACATTTGATTCAAAACAGGCCAATGGTGCGTGTTACTCGTGCAGCATGCTGCCTGCTATAAACGCAATGCATTCTCCAGCTATAGGGAAGCAAACGGATACAGCTGCTGAAGGGTGATGTGAAATTAAAGAGGGAATGAAACGTGTGATCTTATTTAATCACACCTGGTGCTTCAATTTTTCAATAACAGCACCCTGCTAGACTGTGTCAAATCGGTTCTACAAAGAAAAAAATATGGATGGAAAATGAATTAACTCTTTCACCCCCACAGTTAATACATTTACACCAGTCAGAAATATATTTACTGGTTGCTGTTAGGACTTTTTTTTCTCAGATGAAAGGCGCTCGGCACCTGGTTAAATGAGCTCAGTGGCTGATGGCATTTTTGAGGCAGTGGGTGAGCACGTGCCATCCATTCTGACATAAGCAGAAGCCTCGATCACACATACAACCTGTTTTAACCCACAAGACATCTTTCTGGTCATAATCAACTTGAAGGAATCAAAGTGCCACCTTGAGACCCATCATTTATCTTAGCTTCCTTAGGTCAGTGGCACATATGCACAGAGAGTCAGAGGCAGCAGAGAGCTGGGGATGGCAGAATGAAAAAGGGGAGAAAGCAGCTTTCCCCTTGCCTTGGTTGTTCTGCTCAGCACAGACTTCCTGTACGAAGAAAATCCATCCTTGCCATCACCTGGTTTCTGTTTCCTTACAGGCTTTCCTTTTTTGAGGATTTGTTGTTGTTGTTTTGATGTCATATTTTGCAGTTAAGTGTTTGGGTTATATTAAATGTCAAACACGATTTGATTCTGCAAGCATTGCATTGTGTGATTACTTATGTCCCACTGGCCAGTCAGACACTGTTCATCGAACGCTGTGCCCTATGTCCTAGTAAATCACTTTTGTAATAGACAGCAAGGTGCTCTATCTAATGCAAAAAAAATGGTAATTATGGTCAAATGTTCCATTCTTCAGGGAAAAAGGAAAAAAAATCTTTCTACATGATTTCACTCAGCAGCAGAAAATAAAAAGCCAGCATATAATTAGCTTAACATAACCATCTTTATATTGAATTTATAGAGAAGAAAATCAAACATGAAAAATAACTAGCAGGCTTCCATTCTGGTCTCCTCACTGAATTAATGTCACCGGTATAGCACTGAATAAAATAAGATGCATAAGGCTGCTGTGTGGATGAGCTGTGTCTTTTGAGAGTAGTTCACTTTTAGAGGGGACATATTTCTTTATGCAAGTGTTACCTGTTTAAGAAATTCGCATCATTCCAATATTGTTGTCTCGAGAGATGTCTAGTTTTAACATTGTGGTTTCAGCTAATTTACTGAAAACCTGAGACACTAAAGCAAATACCTCAGAACAGTTTTAAGAACAAACATTTTAGTTTCTTCAGCATTACTTGTATAACCCGTACTCAAAGACATTATCACACCAAGGAGCATATATTGATTCTTTTTTTAATAAATAAAAAGGTGTCATAAAAGATGTCCATAAATAGATGTTAACATTGCAACATGAGGGATTAATTTAAAGGAGGGATATTTAGAATGCTGAAAATAATCACAGTTCCAATTAACAGACCGGAATCTTTGGTTTAAATCTCTTTTATTCTTGTTTTGCCTTTTTAATTCCTATTTTCCCTTGGTGGGCAAAACCACAGATAGAACTGAAGTGGACTTCAAAAAGATCATGCAGTCCATCCCTCTACTCCAAGGCAAAGCTGCAGATCCATTTCAAGCTGGATATCAGAAAAAAATTATTCTCAGTAAGGCATTGGAATAGACTGCCCAGGGACGTGGTGGAGTCTCCCGTCCCTGGAGGTACTTAATAAAAGGGTAGATGTGGAACTGAGGGACATGGTTTGGTGGACATCATGATGACGGGTTGACAGTTGGCCTGGATGATCTTAGTGGCCTTTTCCAACTTAATGATTCTATGATTCTGTGATCCTCACAGGTACTTCCCAAGTGTTCCTCACACCCATGGTCCTCTACTCTCACTCCCTCAGATACTGCATTCTGAAATAGATTTATGTCAAGTTTCTAATACCCAAACCAAATCTCCTTAGGTGAAAACTAAAGTAATTACTTTCCAGAGAAAATGTACAATTACTTTCCAGGGAGAGAGGGCATGGATAAACATCACTTTTATATTACAAATCCTTTAATATGCCTGAAAGTTTGAGTCTGTTTCCAACTGAACCCAGTTGTTGTAGTATTTCCTCCCTGGTACTTCCTAAATCTCTGCTGGCTCCCACAGCTCGCTCTCTTCTGGCCTTCTCCACTTTGTCTATATTGTGTTATAGCCCAAAGCACACTCTGGACCAAAGCATCAGAACGCCAACAGAAAGGAGTTAATGATGTCCTACAGTTTAAACATGAGACTACCACTTACTCTACAGTCTGGTCTCACCCCCATCCTCATTTTCTCACCTGGCATAATCTATCAGGCTGCTGATTCATGTTCAACTTGTGATATCCCAGCCCTGCATGCTCTCTCAGCACTATTATTTACTCAAATATCCCTCATCTGCATTCAGACATTTGCTTTCCCTTCCTCACTGCATGCCTTCTTACTTACATTTGCTGAATTTTCATCCTTTGGCCATTTCCACATTTTATCATACTTCAGACTTTAAACCTGCCATCCAAAATGCCCAAAGCTCACTACAGCAGATAGCCCCATGCCAGGGCATTCTCCAGCCAATCACCCAAGTCACTAATGTAAATAATGACCAGCACTCGATCAAGGGCACCCTCTAACAGCACCACACTTCAGGCTCCTTGCCCACTTGACAAGCAAACAATAACAATTCTTTGAACAGAGTACTTCAACCAGCTTTTCACCTATCTCACAGCAATTTCAACTGGACGATTTTCCCTGTTTACTTGTAAGAAGGCCACAAGGCTGTCTGCAACGCTGTCAAAAGGTACACTAACGTAAAGACACACCTACTACTTCTCTTTTTTCATTCAAAAAGGAAACTAAACAAATCCACACTGGCTGTTTTTCTATCAGCTTATTATCCTCTAGGTGTTTATAAATTGATTAATAATTTGCTCCGGCATTTTACCATGTACCAAAGTTAAGCTGACAGGTTTCCTTATTTTAAGTGCTTACGTTTGCCCTTCCTCATTCTTCACAAGGTTTAAAGCTAACGCTTCAGGGACGGTTTCTGCTGACTCCTAGGTAACTCAAGGGTCAATTTTCATTAAGCCCAATGACTTGACTGCATCTAACGTACCTCCACATGTTTAACCTTTCATCTCTTATTTCAGCATATGCACTTTTTCCTCTGGTGAAATTAACTGTTTCAATCATCTTGTCATAATTAACCAGTTTGGGAAAATGGAATCCAAGAAAAGCTGAAGTGTTCATCCTCCTCTTTATCATCAGGTTTCCCCTCCTTGTCTTAGAGCAAAAGAAGTCTAATTATTTCCTTCATATTTCCCTTCTGCAACTCATTAAACTAGGTGTTTGTGCTACCTTTTCATTTCTTTCCTTTTGTAAAGCATTTTCCTATTCCCATTCCTGATTTTCAAGTAATTGCCGAGGTCCTGAAGTAGTTTAGATATTCTGTGTCTGCCTCCTTCAATAGGCTGTGTGCTGCCATGTCTATATCTTCTCTTTCAGAAAACCACCAGTTCCCTTGAACTTTCTTTTCCCTCCCTTCCATCCTTACCTATCTATTCCAAAGTTCAAAGAAATCAGCTCTTTTAAAGTCCTTTGACATTATTCAGCCACTTTTACTTATTCTTTCCCTTCTTCCAGATCAAAAACTCTTGTTTTTGTGATCATTTTCACTCATTCTGCCTTCTTCTGCCTTTAAATTCTCAGAAACTTCCTTCTGATGAGTCAGAATAAAGCATAAATTCCCTCACTAATTTCCTCTGCCCTCAGAAACAAAAATGACCCTCTTTAGATGTTAATTCCTATTAGATAGCCTGGATAAGATGCACTTGACCAAGGGCAAGCATCTATTCGTACAGTCATGGTAGTGAAAAGAGGAGGACCTCCCAGAGAGATTCAACTTATTCCACAGAAGATACCTAAAGCGAGTCACATAAACACGTCTAATGGTTCCTATTTTTCCTACAGTCACCATTAAGGGAAGCTCTGACTGTTAGCTCAGACATTGACATCTCTCAAACCCCAAGGCCATGCAGAATGGATAGCACTAGTCCAGCTTCTTACTCAGAGCAGGGTTAGTGGTAAAGCAGGTTACCCAGGGCTGTGCCCACTTGAGTTTGGAATATCTACAAGAACGGCTATCCACAACTTCTCTGGACCTGTTCCATTGTTTGACCGCTCTTTTTTCTTGCTGCATTTAATTAGAACTGTCTAAATTAGAACTTGTGTCCACCACTTTTCAACCTGCCCCCATGTGCATCCCAGAAGAAACTGCTCTGCCACTTCTGCACCCTCCCAATAGGCAGTCAGAGACAGCAATAAGACCACACTGAGCCTTGTCTTCTCCAGGTTGAGCAAACTCAGTCCTTACCCTCTTTTCCTACACCAGGCTTTTGCCCTGGGCTATCATGGTGACTTGTCTATTGACTTGCACCGGTTCATCAACATTTTTTCTATTGGAGAGCCCAAAGTCTGCCCAGTGTTCAGGATGTGGTCTCACTGACGCCAAAGAGAACAATTAGTTCTCTTGACCTGCTGGCCTCACTGCTGCTTGCGCAGCCCAGTGCATTGCTGTCCTTTCCAGCAAAGGCATGCTGCTTGTTTGTATTCAAATTGTTTACCAAGATCCCGAGGTCTTCTTTAGCAAAGTGCTCCCTGGCCATCAGCCCTCAGCCTGTGTTGGAGCAGGGTGCATTTCCTCCAGATGTACCACTCTATTTATGCTTACTGACCTTTCTCAGGTCTGTCAGCCCACTTTTCCAGACTGTCCATATCTTGCTGAGCAACAGAACTGCTCTCCAGCATACCACACATTCCCCCAGATCCGGCATCGTCCTACGAACTTGCTAAGGGTGCACCTGGTCTGCTCACCATGGTCACCAACAAATGTAGTTGGGTAGCATTGGCCCCATCCCTCAGAGATGTCACAAGCAACCATGTGCCAAATGACACCGATCACAGCTCTCTGAGCTTGACAGTCCAGATGATCCTCCGTTCACTTTACCATTTTCTTGTCCTGTCCATATCTTAGCAGTGTGGATATAAGGATTCTGTGGGCGACCATATTAAATGCTGTACCAGAATCAAGGTACACAGCATGCACTGCTCCTTGCAGCTCCTCATCACAGAAGGCCATCAGGCTGCCTTGCCCTTAGCAAAGAACAAGAACAGGCTGTCCCTGAATGCTGTAAGGCAAGTCATAGTGGATGAGCCAAGAACGACTGTTGAGATTCCAGAAGAAAAAGAGAGTCTATGTCCTCTGGAAGAAGGGACAGGCTACTTGGGGGGATTACAAGAAAGTTGCTAAGGTATGCAGGGAGGAAGTTAGGGTGGCAAAAGCCCAGCTTGAACTCAGATTTGCAGTAAAAGAGAATAAGAAATTATTTTATAAATATATCAATGGTAAGAGAAGAACCAGGGAGAATTTCCATCCTTTACTTGATACAGCGGGCAATGTGACCACCGAAGATAAGGAGAAGGCTGAGGTCCTCAACGCCTTCTTTACATCTGCCTTTAATAGGCAGATCAGTTATCCTCAGGGCACTTTACACCCTGATCTGGAAGTCTGGGATGCTTTGCAGAAAACACCCCTGGTGATTCAGGTGGAGATGGTTAGAGCTCCTCCGGACAGGCTCCATCCTAGGGTGCTGAGGGAGCTGGTGGGGATGATTGCTGAGCTGCTCTTGGCCATCTACCAGTGCTCCTAGTTATCTGGAGGGGTCCCAGAGGATTGGAGGCTTGCTGATGTGACTCCCATCTACAAGAAGAACCGTAAGGAGGATCCGGGGAATTACAGGCCTGTCAGCCTGACCTTGGTACCAGAGAAAGTTATGGAGCAAATCATCTCGGGTGAGATCACACGACACGTGCGTGGTATCAGGAGGATCAGGACCATCTAGCACAGGCTTATGAAAGGCAGGTCATGCTTGACCAACCTCATCTCCTTCTACACCTGGGTGACCAGAGTGGTATACGAGAGAAAGGGTGTTGATGTAGTCTGCCTAGACTTCAGCAAAGTCTTTGACATGGTCTCTCACAGTATTCTCTTGGGGAAAATGTCTGCCTGTGGCCTGGATAGGTACACTCTTCTTTGGGTAAGGAACTGGCTAGGGGGCTGTGCCCAGTGCATAGTGGTTGATGGAGTTAAGTCCAGCTGGCAATCTGTTTCAAGTGGTGTCCCCCAGGTCGGTACTGGGGCCCATCCTGTTTAATATCTTTACTGATGACCTAGATGAGGCGATTGAGTGTACCCTAAGTTTGCAGATGACACCAAGTTGGGAGGTGGTGTGGATCTGCCTGAGGATAGGGAGGCCCTTCAGAGGGATCTGGATAAGCTGGATTGCTGGGCTGAGGTGAATGGGATGAGGTTCAACAAGGCCAAGTGCCGGGCCGCAACAACCCCATGCAGCGTTATAAGCTTGGAGATGAGTGGCTGGATGAGCGAAGAGGAAAGGGACCTGGAGTGTTGGTTGATGCTTGGTTGAACATGAGCCAACAGTGTGCCCAAGAGGGCCAACGGCATCCTGGCCTGCATTAGAAATAGTGTGGCCAGCAGGAGCAGGGAGGTGATCATCCCCCTGTACTCAGCACTGGTGAGGCCTCACCTCGAGTTCTGTGTTCAGTTTTGGGTCCCTCACTACAAAAAAGACATTGAGGCCCTAGAGTCTGTCCAGAGAAGGGCAACAAAGCTGGTGAGGGGTCTGGAGCACAAGTCTTATGAGGAGCAGCTGAGGGAGCTGGGATTAAAATACTTCTTATTCCCTGGGTCCTTCCTGTCAATATTTCTGTAGACTATGCAAAAAATGCAGAAACTACTTGTTCCAAGCTCCAAATGTAATACTGAACTTGTCAGTATGTTGATTTAATTTAAACACAGTATGTATAAGTAAATAAATACGGCACTTCTTTTTCAGTTAACACAACGAAGACATATTTATTTACATGATTAGCACTTTTATATACTACCCGTGATTGATTTTCACTGCTTACATTCTTGTTATGCTTCGGCACATGCACAGATAGAATACACCTTTTAGAAAAAATTTAGGATTCATTTTGAGCTGCAGATTTAAAATAGAATTTAGCATGCAAAAGTGAAATTCAATGAAAACGTTGAACATTTTTTCCAAATAGGCTACACAATCAAGGCAAAACTAAGCTTATCATTACATTTTTAAAGTAAGCAATCTTACTAAGCAAGGAAGCATTATCTTCACTTGAACAGAATGTCAAGTTCTGACTAACATATTTCTCAGCATCTCAGAACTGGTAGATGTTAGTCTCTATTGCACAAGTTTTATATAAAGATTAAAAGAGGAAAACAAACTTCTTAGCCATTTTTTCCTCCCAAGTGGTTTCTTACCTTTGAATGAACTAGTCAATGAATTGAAATAGCTGGAAAAACATGAAAAAGATATTATCTCTGCACCTGTAGAAGCAAAAAGAGTTTTGCACTTCAACAACAGGTGCTTAACCAGTGACTTTCTCCACTTTGGTTGTCTGACTTCCTTCGCATTTCTGCAGCAAATACTCACTGCTACATGTTGAAAAATACCAATTGAAGAAGTTACAAGAGTAATGTAACTAACATTAGTCTGCTGCTTGAAGTTCAAATAAATCCAATGCATTTCTCTTCAAAAAAGTAAATATGTTGTGCAGTTTTAACTTAAGTATTACAGTAAATATTTCATACCTAGTTTGCAACCACTGGAAATACTGCAGTATTTAAATTGGTTTTAGTTCTTTGATGTGAAAAACCACACACAAACACTGCTTCATCCGCATAGAACCCAAGCGTATGCTGGGGAGAAGACAGGGGAGTGGGGCAGATGTGAATAAATCAGCTTCTGATATTCAGGACTGTGTTGCAATAACTTTTGAGTAACCATGTCACTGTCTCCATAAAATTTTTACATCATGATTTTGCAATTGTAACACAGTTCTTGAAGATTCAGGCTATTCAAGTTGTAACATGTACAAAATCTTGCTACACTGCTGCCAGTATGGTTCAGCCTGGCTCTTTGCATTGTTTGACATTTTTCCTACCTCAGACACAGCTCTGAACCAAAAAGCTGAGGATGCCAAGCATTACTTTTAAAGCTCACAGGATTCGTTTCTCATTATAACAATTTATGTGCCTTTGTCTTCCCTAAATTTTATATGAAAATACTTCCTCATTTATGCACTAGGTAAGACGGGCACTAAAGAGAATAGTTCTAAATAGGAAGCAGGGATGCTAAAACCCATACAAGGGGACATGGACCGATTTGATTTTTTGTTTGGCACATCTGTCAAACACCCAGATCCAGTGTGCTGATAAAACAAGACAGCTTAAGGCAATAAACATGTCAGATCCATCTGCTCTTCAGGACACATAGAAGAAAAGAAATTGCTCCCTCTGTTATTCTGTACACTTGAAATTATTTTGAAGAGGTTTCCCTCTGCTGCTGACAACAATTCAGCTCTACCAGCCTAAGCCAGAGGGTTTCCAACCTTGCTTCTTGATTTCTGCTGAGCATGTCGTGTGCCCTTGGCTTTTCCACCCTTCTCTCTACAGTCTGACAATTGGTGCTCGGGACATGGAGCACAGGCCTTATGAGGAGCGGCTGAAGGAGCTGGGATTGTTCGGTCTGCAGAAGAGGAGGCCTGGGGGAGACCTTATTGCTCTCTGTATCTACCTGGAGGGAGGTTGTAGTGAGCTGGGGGTCGGCCTCTTCTCTCATGTAACAGTGATAGGACCAGAGGGAATGGCTTCAAGCTGCACCAGGGGAAATTTAGGCTGGACGTTGGGAAATACTACTTCTCTGAAAGAGTGGTCAGGCACTGCAATGGGCTGCCCAGGGAGGTGGTGGAGTCACCGACCCTGGAGGTGTTCAAGGAACGTTTGGATTTTGTGTTGAGGGACATGATTTAGTGAGAACTGTTGGTGATGGGTGGATGGTTGGACTGGGTGATCCTGTGGGTCTTTTCTAACCTTGGTGATTCTATGATTCTATGATTCCACTACTTTCTTAGAGCTACATCATCCCTTCTTATTGCTCCTGTCCTTCATACTATCTCCATTATGTCCAAACACTTCCACAATGAATTTCCCAATCAGAACAGCCTTACAACATGAGTCACTGGTGTGACTGACTGCAACCAAAGGCAACCCTGAATGGACAACTACTATGGTATTTGCAATGCATTTACCCAACGGTGTGGGTGCAGCCAGCTCTGAACTCCAACACCGGCTGCTAGCAAAGTACTGACTGTTGCATGGGCTCAAATGCAGATCACGGCAGCTCGAGGAGAACCAGAGTAGAAACAGCTGGCAGGGCTGAGGCATGCATGACAAAAATCATCTCCCAGCCATGTTCCAGCCACATGCAGCCACATTCAAGGAAGCTGGCAGCCATTCAGGGGATGTGCTACTTTCTCATATGAAGGTAGAATTAAAAGAAAGGGTTCTTGCAGGATGTATGCAACACACTGATGCTGGGCTGGCTGTAGGTCTTTAATTCAAGTAACATTCATTCATTTCTCACTTTTGACTGGCAGGAGAAAAAATGGAAGAAAGTCCTTAGCCTAAGTGAACCCAGGAGACCCAAGTCACAAGGAAAAAGCTCAGCTATGCTCTGGAGTGAGCAGCACAGAGTTTTATCCATATGAAGGCAGAAAACAAGAATGAAAAGCTCTTTTGTACCATATATTGGTCACATATCCATATTATGCAACCCATCTGGAAAATAAACATCCAAGACAGAGCTCACTGGAAAAGATCGTGCTTTGTTCAGCCCTTCCAGACTGCTCCCAATGCCAGGAGGTCTTTAACCTTGTTTCAACTTTCCCCTAAATATTCAAGCTTACCTTGAGCGGACAGTATTGAATCCAGGCTGTACTGTTTCTATTGACAGTGACTTGCTGTACCTCAAAAGCACACAAACTGATCAAGCAAGATGATAAAGCATTTTGTCTCCTGATACGTAGGACTCATATGCAGGTCAGCAAGAGAGTAGAGCATAATTATTATGAGATAGGAAGGAAAGGGACTGTGGAGCAGAGGAATCACCCTTTCAGAAACCTTAGCTTCTGCTGTGCAGCACCAGATGGAGAGCTCTGTACATCCCAGGTGTGCACGTGGAGCTCAGATGTGTAAAGCAGCTTAGATCTTGAGCTTATCATTCAACAAGTACATAACTAGCCAGCACGGCGGGTCTCAGAACAGACACTGGTCCTGGTGAAGCCTTGCAGAAAAAGGGGGTGGAGATGAGGGTAAGTCATACAAGTCTTGCAATGCATGAGGTGGAACAACATGGGATCAGACCTTTGCTGTCTCATTCAGCTAAGCATCACAGCTGATGGATTAAGCATATCACCTACTGCTGTTCAAGAAAGTAGTGGATATTATCAGTTTCTTTAAAAGGCTAAGGAAAACTGAGAAGGAAAAAAATGAGTAATTAAAGCTGAGGGTCTGACTATTGAAACCTAGAACTATCCTTTTGGAAAGCTGGCCTTATTTGCTGCAAATCAGTTTCAGCAGACAATTTGAAGCCATCACACCAGCATGCTGTTATAAGTAAGTTAATAAGCACTTACTATTGATGGTTTCTGCAATGGCTGTTTAATTTTTAATCGTATCCTTAATTTACTGTTTATGTTTTTATCCAATTAGAGTGTGTATGTGTGTACGCATGTGTGTGACGGAGAGAACACAGATAGCTGTGTTTGCTTGGAACGCAGTGCCTGGGTGACATACATCCACTAGACACATTTTTTTTTCCTTCCCATATCAATTTCAGTTGGATTGCTATCCTCTCCAAATATGAAGAGATTTAAAAATCGTGCTTTCTATATGAAGGGGTACATATCTCCCCCTGCTTGAAGTTCTCTCACATACCCCTCCTATTTTTCAGAAGGATGCCATTCCATGCTGTGCTACGTTGCATGATTCTGCTGTTAGAAATGGGCCTCATTGACCTCTCTGCACAATGCAGCACCTGGAACTTGAAACTGGATGTCATTAAAATACACAGTGCTAAAAGAATGACTGGTTTGACAGGCACTCTCCTGAACAGAAATCTGAGCATCTCTTTTCATTTGTAGATCAGCTATTTAGGTAACACCTCAGAACACCCTCACCCCCCTCAACCCCATTTCAATCTCTCTATAGATTCCTACAGTCTTAAAAACTGGATGCACTGAAGGACTGGGAGACGGATCATTTATTTTTAAGCACTGAGAATTTTTCATGGTGATCAACAATAAAGTTCTTAATTACAGAGGGAGTAAATAAACTAAAGGATAAAGCTTTAAAGAGAGCTGGGTAATGACAGAAAGAGAGAGATTAGAAAATCTCAGGGTCCAAGAGATGAGCTAGTCATAAATAAAATAACATTACATTCCTATTGCTATGTGACCTGCTGGTTGGTGTAATGCCAGTGAATGAAAAAAGCAAGCACGAAAAAGGGAAAGTCAGAAATCCACTCAGCAGAGGCATCATGTGGCTGATGTGGATTCTGGCAGAGCTCTCGGGAGATGATCTGACACCCAGTGCTGCTCCCTGAGCCTGAGCCCTCCACATCAGATTGCCTCCAGCCACGGGCTCAGCCACACAGCAAATTAGGACAGGCAGCAACAGGACTGTGTTCAGACAGCCTGCTCTTGCTCCCAGCAGGCAAAGGCTGGAAGGAAAAGGCAGGGCCCTGTGTGTCCCTCATTCAGCATCTCCTCTGAGTAAGGGTGATGGCAGGGAGCTCCACAGCAGTCAGATGGAGGGCTCTGATGGGCACTCACTGCCTCCAGCCATGCTCATGTCCTGGCAGCCAGGTGCTCACATCTGCTGCAGCTGTGTTCCTGCATCCCCCAGAGCTACACTGGAAAAAAAACACTGCAAAAAACAGGCTGCCCTGTACTCTATTTTGCTCTCAGGGAGAAAAAAAAAAAGAAGAAAAAAAAAAAGATGCAATTCTATCACTCTGCAAATATAACACGTCAAATTTCTTCTCCTCTATAGCACAAGTAAAGATAGGAAATCGATATGTGCATAGAAAAAATAAACACCTGCAAGTTCCTCTAAAAGGAAGAAATGAAAGGGCTACAGCTGCAGGTGTCATAACAGTGGCAGAACGGGTGAGATTCATGTGCTGAGGTAAAAGACTGACAAACAGAGAGGAGTGAACTGCTTTCAGAGAAAATGCCACCGGTTCCATTGTTCTTTTTCAGAAGCCCATTAAATGGGCAGTGCTGGGCAGGTACACATACCTTGGTGCAGGGGCCGTTCGTCAAAACAACCACACCAGGAAGCTTTTCTACTGAGTACCCTCAGATTCGCACTCCAGGAACCGGATTCTGTGTTTAAAACAAAAGCCAGCCAGCCAGCTCAGAAAGGCAGCTTCAGTGCTCATTTTATTCTTTGCCCCCAGGGGCAGGAACTTGCAGCAAGGAAGGATGAGAATATGTAATAAAAGGGAGACAGGAAGGTCTCCAGTAGGCTCTGACTCCTAAAGATAGCAATGAAAGTAGCATGAAGGGAAGGAGGAAACCGCCCTCCCACATGAGAGGAAACCCCAAAATAAAACCTTTTGGCAGATGGTAAAAGGCTTTAGCATCCAATAAGATGAGCAAGCTGCATGAGAATGCACAAGAGCTTTAAGACACACAAAGCCCAAACAAAAGAAATATGAAGAAGCTTGGTTTTCCAACTGCTCTTCTGTGTTATTATTTTGAGCCCTTTTTGGATTGGCTTTTCTGTGTAACTGAAACAGGACTTCATGGGGAAGTTCTTCACTATGCAAGCGGTGAGGTGCTGGAACAGGCTGCCCAGACAGGTTGTGGATGCCTTATCCCTGGAGGTGTTCAAGGCCAGACTGGATGGGGCCCTGGGCAGCCTGGTCTGGTATTAAATGGGGAGTTTGGTGGCCCTGTCTGTGGCAGGGGGTTGGAGCTTCATGATCCTTGAGGTCCCTTCCAACCCAGGCCATTCTGTGATTCCGTGAAACTATGCAGCTCACATTTTTCAAGTGACACCTTTGTTGCCTGTACTAATTATATGAAAGGGAAATCTTTTCAGTAACTTTTCTGAATTATAAAGCAAGAAGTTCAGATCCCAAGGAGCTCTTCAGCTGGGCTCTCAGCCTGGTCCCAGCCTTCCTGAGTGAGACTGGAACTACCTTCGCAGAGGTAAGAAAAGCCACAGTCATAAAATTCTATCAGTGGTTTAATATTTGTATCAGACTCAACCACATCCACGTAAGAGGAAGAACCTAGAGGACAGGACCCATCAAACAAGAGTTATTAAAGCACTCATAGCTGAGAAAAACTGTCAGTGCACATGTAACTTATAACTCTGTCCCAGGACAGTATATAAAATATAGTCCCTTGCTGATTAACACTAAAGGAACATTTAAATTACAAGTCAGAAAAGCACCTCAATAGCAATCAACCCAGAACTTGTAAATCATCAATTCTAGCTTTTTTTGTTTGGTACTTTAACTCTACTGCCAGTGAGCAGTAGTTAGCTCAGGTAAAAAATTATTTGTAGAAAGTAATAGAATGTGAAAGATGATACTATCAATTGCAAGTATATATATATCATATATATACATATATCTCAGTTTTGGGGCATAGCATAACCAAATTCTGCTAACAGGTACTGTTAGCAGCTGAAATATTAATATACTAAGGCAGTGGAAGATTGGTGGCAAATTAAAGGTGAGTAGCATCACTTGTTATATACTTCATGCTGAGAAGCAAAAATAGCAAAGTCTGCTGCCTTGTTTTTCCCCTATTCAATTTTAGCTGTCCCAAATGAGATGGCTAGCCTTGGGGCTGACAAAGGCAAGAGCAATGATAGGTGCAAAGCATTGCACCTATCATGGGCATCTGCTTTAGAAAGAGACAGATTATCCCAGGAGGTGGCTATCATTCTCCATTGATTATCCGAGGAAATGCGAGCAATGACTTCAAATGGACAACTAACTTCTGTCTGGCTAATGTAAGATGCAATAAAGACACTTCAAACTGCTCAGGCCAACAGAGCTTGTATTTATCTTTGATTATGCCCTTTTAGTAAAGAACAGGAATAGAAAAATAAGATAAAAAGCAGGTTTTGTGGTTTTGATTTTCATCAGTGATTATGAAATTAGGATTCCAAGTAACATAGGTAGTGAACATCATCGAAAGAAAATTTAGGACCAAGTGAAAAAAATAAGCATTATACAGATAGGAAAAAGTTTATAAATGGAATAAAATATCAAGATTGCATTTTTGATATATAATAATTGGAATAATTTCCAATAATTGGAAAGGGATCACAAAATTGTTCAGTTTCAGAAAAACTATGCTGGGTTGAAGAACAGAATGCTTATGTTTCTGTATTTGCAGTTTTAATTAAGATACTAAAAAGGTTTATGGATTTGATCCAAAAGTCAACAAAGTCATTGGTACCCTTCATTGATTTGAATGGGCTTTATAGTCTCATGCTGTACAGGAAAAATGGGGTTGATCCTGTTCTCATTTTAACTAGCTTCAAGTTTCACTGAAATCAATGGAGCAATACTCCTTCATTTGCCCTCGCAGAACTAAGAGCAAAATTGAGGTCTCATATTTTCAGAGGGAGGTTATTGTGAAAAACCTACCTGTAGCTGGTGGTGGACATCAGTTTGCATACTTCTCAGTAACTACTCTTGCTGTCTGTTCACTATGCTAGAATAGATACAGATTGTGTACATGAAAAGCTGGACCAAGTTCTGAGTTGGCTGAAGGCTTTCCTAATAACTCTGTCCAATTTAAGCAGTAGAAAATGAAGACACTAGCTTTAGGAGCTCCTAATTCTTAGAGATATCCTTGATGAAGGATTTGTCTCTTCTGTTCCCAGCATCTGGTTAACGCTCCTCATCTAAATGCCTCAGGTTCTGATTGTCTGGATCAAGAGAAAACCCTGATGAAACCAGTAAAATAAGTTTTTATACCAGAATTATCATGTGATCAGCTATACCATGTAGAAGTAGAGTAAAATTCTCAGTGTCAGGTCCCATTATTAGAGAAGCACAGAGATCTCAAGAAAAGCGGTAACAGTACAATAAAGGAAAATATGAGGTGCTGACAAAGCAACAGTCACACATTTTGTGGCTTAACACAGCAGTTGATAGTTAAGAAGGGAGAAAGAGAATTTATCAACAATTCTAGCAAGCAAATATCAGTAAACAATAATTCACTGTAAAAAGAGCTTATTAGAAGAAAATAAAATGTAATTTTCACTATAACAGCTGAAAAAACCTCTACACTGAGAAGATAGGTTTTTAGAAAAAGACAAGATAAAGCTCATAGATATCTTATTTTAAGAAATACAACTCAGCAGAAAGACCTCTGCTACCTTGATGGGCTGTAAGGGCTGGCTACTTTTCTATGACCCTCAAAAAACTATGATCCAGGTTTAAGTGGTGATCTACAAAAGTCAACAACATCAGTGATTAGTGTCACAGTCAACAGCTGTAACAGAATGGATGGTATCTGCAGTGCTGGACACATTAAAGCAATTTGTGAGCTTAGAGAAAGATGTTTTCAGAAACTACACAGGTGACAACAGATTTGTCAGACAAGCTTTAGAGGGTAGGACTATCCCTCCCTTCCTCTTTCCTGTCCCTTTCATCTGAAAAATTGTTTGTTTGCTTCAAAAAGTCTTTAAAGTTTTGACCAAGAATGATAACTGCTGTGGATTCATGGGAGTGATGAATTTTGGAAACTTTCAAATGTCTACCTGCATCCTTAACTGTCTGACACTTCTAAAAGCCAGTCCATTGTCCAAGATAATGCAGACTGCCTCTTCTGTCATCCAGGGGTCTTTAAATAAGAATGGCGCATCTTGGCACCTTATGACAGAAAATCACACAGAACAGCTGAACAGTTTCACAAAGTTGTGCTCTCTGGAACTGTCTAAAGAAATCCCTTCCAGACAACGTTGTCTAATCAGCCCGCAAACACTCAAGCTAGGGGAAAACCAGCAAAAGCAAGCTAGAGCAATTCATCATCTCCTGGCTCAACTTTCATGGCAGTCCGGTTACCCAGGAGTTCTTAATGCAATGAAGGACAAAAAGAAACAGAAAGAAGTCTTTTGGTTTTTTTTCTCCAGAAGGGCTGAAATGAGCTAACATATTAAAGAAGGAAGAAAATGGGTTACCATTCCCTCTCCCTCTCTACCTCTGACAGGCTGAAGAGAAAAGAAACACTATGGAAAACATTATTTTTTTCATGTCTTTCTCTCAAAACCAGCCACCTGAAAGTCCTACACAGCAGTGCTCCTCAACACAACAAACATAAAGAGGACTTTAGAGTCTGCTGACTGATGTTCATGACAGCAGAGCTTCCTAACTGGTCTCAGCAAAATCACTTGTTTCAAGACCCAGGTGTGGGATGGGCTTCACATCCACCTCACAGCATCACACGTCAGCTGGTGGCAGCTGGGTGTCCCAGACCAGCTGACTGGGGAGATCTGAGTCCTATTTCTAGTGGAGCAGGCTTAAACCACTAAGGCCATGTCAATGTATGAGGATTCAGGCTCTTCATAAGCTTGAAGGGGAAACCTGACATGCTTTTTTGTTCACAGATAGAAGCCTCTAACTTGCCTATCCCTGTAATTCCTGAGGATGAGCTCCATCTCTCTTGTATAATGGAACAAGCATGCCTGGTCAGAGTCCTGACATTTTGTATTGGGCTCTCAGATATAAAATGATGTGAGCACTCCTGAGCCTGGCTGTCTTCTAATTAGGCTGTCTCAAGATGGACATCAGCTCCACAAACCAAGCATATGTAAATTAACTCGTTTTCTAGCTATGTGGCCAACTGAGATGAAGTCCTGAGATACGGATGACACCCAAGTGTGGCTGAGGCGCTTCAGAAATGTATGGTACTGCCATGTACGTATTGTCTAAAACTCAGCCTTTTAGTTGTACACTATGAAAGACAAAAGCTGAATGGCATTGGAGATGGTAACTGAGGCCTGTACGGAGCAAACTGCTGCAGACTTTCAGAATGCATCCTCTGTTCCTACAGGTAAGTTTCCATAAGTCAGCTGCCTGGGAGGTGTTATCTGTTACTGCTAAAAACTCTGAACATTCTGTGAAGGTAACACTGTGCATAACTACGTATTTGAATGTTAGGATCACACAACACAGCTGTAGTTCAACTGCTACAGATTAAAAACTAAACAGATTAAAAAAAAAAATTCCTTGACCACATTTTCATTAATTTTCATGTTGAAAAATGTGGCGGCTCTACTGATGCTGTCATCTGCTGCTATAGCCCTTAAATTAAAAAACTGAAATATTGAATAAGTACTAATCTTAGGTGGCAGAGACGTCGCACAAAGAAACTATTTGTTGAAAACTGTTCAGAATTTTGTTAGAATTCCAAACTCCTTAATGCCAAGGACTTTGTTAATATACTTCAATATGTTATTTTATAGGGAATCAATTTCAATTAAAATTCATTCAAATGGTGACTAGAAAAATTCTATAATATTGATCTTAAGAGGGAACCAGCATAGTTAAAATTATTAATCATACTTGAATGTGCCATAAAACACTGGGCTAGTACCTGTGCTTTATGATCATGTCAAATAAAGAGGTTAAAAAAAAACACAACTCTTTCCTTTATGGAAGATGCCAGAGATCCACATCCTGCTCAGTACTGAAAAAGCAGTTCATAACACTACTGACTGACTGTGTAAGTGACTAAATGAAGGTGCTCTGTCATATGAAGCATAAAAGCCATTAAGAGAAACTTTTATTTGAATAGAACCACATTCATTTTTAAAATTACATGACAGAAAGGCTTTTAAAGAATGTGAATGAAGAAAGAGAAGTTTTAAAATAAGACATGTTCGTTTTACACAGCTTAGAAAAGCACCATCATGAAGGCATGAGGAGTGAGTTTTTCTTCCACCTCTTTGAATCTATCCAGTAATTACAAATCTTTATTGCACAGGCCATAAATGCTAGCAACAGGAAGAAAAATGCTTTTGAACTTATTTGGCAGTGCTCACCTTCAGGGATTGAAAACAGCAGAACTTGATTTTATATTTTCAAAAAAGGCTTTAAGTGACTTTTGTGTTTGCTGAAAATGCCAATATGGAGAAACACTTTGCTAACAGAACACATTCAAGCAAGGTGTCAGTAACACCAGTATCATAAAATCAGAAATACAGTGCTTCAAAAGCCCATCTGAGTGAAGAGAGCTTTACCCAGGGGGTCCCAGATGTGATCACAGAGTGAGACCAGGGATCTGGGCTCTGCTTAAGGAGCACCTGACACTTCCAGAGTACTGGGAAGGGGGGTGCTGGTCTGATCCAGGAGGGCATTTCTTATCTTCTTATTTCCCACTCTGCTCATTCAGATTGGCCATCAAGGAGTTAGCTGATGAAGACGGTCAGGTTTTGAACCGGAAGCTCAGCAGTGAAAATTTCTATGCACTTTCAAAGAGTAGAAGAGTATACTTACAGCTCTGATTTCTTCACTTATTTCAGAGAACAACTATCAATCCTACTTTCATTCTACGCCTGACTTCTGGAAAATCTCATTAGAAATGACAAATATGTTACATTGTAAATGGCACCATCTTACAATATGTAGATATGCTATATTTAAATTCTGTGTGAAAAACTGTACCTACTGCTGGAATCCCTTTTACCAGCCTGTTCTTTTCAGCTGGATGAAAACAAGTGATTTCTGCTGGCAGCGATCACAAACAGCTGCTGTTAAATTACAGCCTCTGACTGTTAAAAACTTTCCTGTTTGGTTGAAAGTCTTTCATGAATGGTCACAAACAGCAATATTCTATTTTTTTTTCCTTAAACCTTGAGCAAAATTGTTTCTTCTCTTTCCAGTTTACATATACATATATGAAGTTGTAAGATCTGTTCATTGAATATGTGAGACAGTTTTGGGTATGGATTAGCTTAGACGAGCCAAACTTCCCAGACCTAATTTTCCAGCAGGCTGACTTCTAAGAAATTTTAAAAAGCAGGAATGAAAAAAAAACCACCACCATATTAGTAAAAAAATAAGAAAATCAGAAACTGCAATAATATCCTTGCAATCACACAAAATGGATAATATTGCATTCCCACTAGACTGAGTTGCAATGTTATTTATAGGAACACAAAAAACCCACAAGCAGCTAATAGTATTATACAGCTAAAATCGCAACGCAGAAGTTCGTCAGTACAAATATCACAGCTGCATACATCATGCTTCCGTGTCCATACTCCAAACTAATACACTATGCACATCCAACAGCTCTGTGCTAAGCACATCCAGAGTGCACTGCAGTGTATTGTCCAGTGTATTGGAACTTATTCTGTCAGCTGAATCACTTTGCAATTTGCTATGAATATATATTAGCATCACAGCAACAGCTAAAAGGTAATTATAAGAACTATGCTACTTCAGTGGTCTATCAGGGACCGTCGATTGCACTGCAAAAATATATTCTTCAGGTTAGAAACCAGAAACACGGAATTCAAATAACTGATGGCATAGATGGAACCAGATATTCATGATGCATGTCATTTAAACATCTTATTTGTGCTCAGATATGCTTTCCACAAAGAGTATTCTACTCCAGGTAAAACAGATTAAAACTATAGAGAAATCCTCAGTGCATACTTGTAACCTGGAAAAAATTGATTTTCATAAGTCATAACAGAGCCTACAATCTGAAAAACCTCTCAGAATCAAGCACAGCTTCTGCCTACCGAGTCTACATCCTCTTCAAGTGCTGCATATGTCCTTGACTGGGAGAAAAATACAACAAAGACTGCTCTTTTGTACTCTAATGGATGGCAGCAAAGTCGTTTTATGGTCTTGGAAGAGAAGTGTTAAGCACTTAGCACCAGTGCTAAGATTCCTACAGCAATACAGTAGAGAATGTACAAAGGAAGAAAGTAAGAAGGATAAGGACTTTGGTGAAAAGAAAGCAGTAAGCAGAAGATCAGCGTTTGTTCATATATAATCAGGCAATTTAGCATGTTGAATCCTGGAAAACAGTTTATTCCTGGACTTTGGGACAAATTCTGCCAATATTTCCATACTATTCTTTGTTTTCTACTCATGAGGTCATCAGAGATGTTAGACCATAACAGGACACAAAGCAAAGGAAATCAGCCAGGAATTAAGTAGAGCTTTTCTGAAATACCAAGTATTTTTTTCTGTGCATTGGACAGATGCCACGTATGGAGCATATGCAAGAAACATTTGCACAGTAATTTGTGCTAGAAGAAGAAAGGCTTTTCCTGACTAGCTGGAAGCATTACGGTTAGGGGAACAAAAAAAAAAAGTGAGGTCAAGACAATAAAAAAGAAAAGACATGGCTGCCTGGTAAGAGGACAGTCAACGTTTCAAATGCTTCACGCCCCTGAACACCACCACAGGGACACGAAACCCAAATTCCACAAGCGTTACACGCTTCCTCCCACTGGCTGCCTGAGAAGGCAAACACACTGCCTACCTTGAGCGCTCACATAGACAACATCTGCTGTTTGTTACGCACAAGAAAAGGAGTATTTCTGGAGGAAGGAACTCGTGACTCCTCAGGTGCCAAAACCTTGAGTCCAGAACATACCCAGGAAAGAAAACAGTACATCCTGGAAGTGTAACAGGATCACCCTTTATCATAAACTTCAGTTACTGATTTCTTTATAGGGATAACAAAGGAAAGTCCTGATCCCCAGCAAAGTCTCTTAAAAGACATGAAAGACAGCAGACAACAGTTTAGATACTAGTGTATCCATAAAGTCTACACATCAGTGGGACTGTAAGCTCCAGTATTCTCTTAACTCCAAATGACCTTCCAGTTCCGCACTTCACGAGGTCCTATGTTCTCAAATTTTCTGATTGTTCAAGTTCCTTTTCAAGCAGGTGTGCAATTTCCAGTTATTGGTGCTGTGTCCTGTACCTATTAGAACAGCGAAGGTCTTTGTGAGTGAAAATCCAGAAAATGGGAATTAAGTTTAGTGCTTCAGTGCTTTCATTATGGAAAACAACAAATGTCCTCAGATACAATTATGAAAGCTGGAAAGGCAGCATTCAAATTCGTCCAACCTTCAGTGTTCAAAAGGAAGAAGTAGACAAGGTGAACAGGAATTAGGACTATGTTTCTGACTGCCTGGGGAGGTTCTGTGTTAAACAGCTCACACTTTCTTTGCTTGATCATGCTTGCCTTTACTCTAGTATTAAAAGATTGCTAGTACTACAAAAATCCTTATAACAGCTTTTAGCAGGGTGGAGTTCATAGCTGTGGTTTACTCACCACATTGACCCTTAAGGCAATGTTTCTGCTATGATTTTCCTCCAAAACCCATTGAACAATCCATCACTGCAACACAACTTCATCTATTCTCTGAAGGTATTTTTCACTAGTTCAGCACTGGTGCAGGACAATTATAAAACTTACTGAAAAAATAATGTCAACAGTTATCAACAGCTGTGATGCTTTTCAGGGAAGCACAAAACCTTATTCTAAAGCTTTTTGCTAGCAGGACAATTTTTTATTTTATGATTTTTTTGAAGAAAATAGCACTTCTGTGGCCATATTCAAGTTTTGCCCCATATCAAACTCAGGGAGAAGCTAGGAGGGGCCCAATGTCATCTTAAATTCAGATATCATTTAATCTAAACCCAAAAGCACTTCATATGCTCAGCCCTATTAGCCAATTGCTGCCTGTGCATACTTTGCTGAGAATCCCACATCACATTGTTCTACCATTTTGAGGACAGTCTCTTCTATGCTAGCCAAAACCAGGACTCACATTGAAAAATCTCAAAATAGCCACTTTCTGCAGTTACGTAAGGCTTTTTTTTTTTTTCCTAATGATCTTTCAACTCAGGTTTAGAGTGGAAGTAGTACAATACCAGTGATTCCAGCAGTGTGCCGCTCTCCCCAGAGGACACTGGGAGATGTTTTGTCAAATTAGTTCCTCAACATCACTAAGTCTAGGAAAAAAGCACAGATTGGTAGCTGGGTCTGTGCCCTTCTATCCTAGTGAAGGTTGGAATAGCATTTCTGCTGATAATAGCCTCCATCAAACAGTCCTTACTCCAAAGAAAAGTCTTCCTTAAACTCAAGAGTTGACAATCACATACTGTTCTGGCTTTACTGTCCCCAGAACACAGTGGATGGTGGGTCCTGAATGAAAAAGAATGAAGCAGTTTTAAGCAATTTTCTAAAATAGGAGTGGAAAAGAATGCTGGTTTTCTGTCGAGTGTTTAAAATGAGGTTAACTTTCTCTGCCGACAACAGAACACAAAAACACTTAAAATATCTGATAAGTACTACACAAAGCTTTTTTGAAACTTTCCCTATTCTCTCCATCGTCAAACAGGATATGAACTAAAGTCAGTGGAAGTCATTTTGCTGACATCAATGAGCCCCAGATTAGGACCTTACTGCTTGTAACTCAGCTGGTATGCTAAATGAATTCAGAAAGGATTTTTAATGGCTTCTTTTACCTAGAGATTCCTGAGCTGTGAATTATGAGATACAGGGCTTTTTTTCCCCTTTTATAGGAGGACATTTTGGAGGATAGAAGAGGACAGTGTAGCAATTGCAATTTGCACGCTGAATTTCCAAAAGGCAGAAACTGCTGGCACGCAAATGTGTTATCTCTCAGAAATGTTCTACAAAACAGAAAAGGACTAACAGGAAGCTATTCTGGTAACAACCTGGATTAGGAGTGCATAAACCATGCTAAGTGTGGACACAGTTTGAAGAAAATGGGCAGGAGGACAGAATTAGTTTCAGAGAACAACTGACATGTGGCTTTACAGACTGCACTTAGTTGTGAAAATGTATCTTAATCTTGGTACTTGTAAACAAGCACTTTCAACAGACACACTCCAACGTGGTGTAAATGAGGTGATAAGGAATAGGAATACTGCTGTCATTCCATCACTCATCGCCCCCTGATCTGGAATCATACAATTAGCACAGATCCAGTGCACAGGAGAACATTTGGTAGTCAACAGTACAGTTCTATAGGCTTTATTTAAGATGACTAGAATGTCCAGTGCCACTGCGGGGGAGGACTGCAGGAGATGCAGACCATCAGCTTTTGGTAGGCTTGTGCTGATTTTCATAAATCAGCCCATGGCATGTCTTTATACAATCAGACTACATTACATTGTTCTCTATACACTGCAGAGAGAATACATTAAACACCTACCTGTATATCAACTGCTAAACTTTCCTTCATAGTCCAGCATGTGTTTATTCATGCTCTTGCTAAAATCTAAATTTGTATCCTTAGCTTCATGGACAAGGAATAAATCTCAAAGGATGAATTCCTTGAAATGGCCGTCATCACTGTCTGACTAATTGTGACTCATGGTTGATGTGTCCAGAGAGGAACAAGAAGCCTGGAAATATATAGTCCTCGATGACAAAAACAGGTTGATGGAGAGGACTGTCTATAGTGACCAACGGATCCAAATTTATAGCTTCTGGATCTTCACTGTCCCTCAGGAGTAAAGTCCCAACTTCCATAAACTAGCCTAAACCAGTCATGGCTGGTGACAAAAACTTTGCAGTCTGTAAACTTTCTTAACAATTCATGAAGGGAAAGAGAGAAAACAACCAATATCAGAGAAAAAGATTTAGGAACTGTGGGTGAAAGGGTGAATGGAAGAGGAAAGGTTTTACACAACTGGGGATGGCACTGATACTTTAGCATGAGCATGGTGTTTGACACAAGAAAAGATGGGGTGAAGTCATATTCACAGATCATAGAGATATAAAGGAGCCCTAAAGCTCCTCATCACAACCTACATGACACAAAGCCTGAAGGAATATTCGGCTAAGACATGAGCTTGTTCAGATAAAATGCAGCTTACTCAACTGATCAGAGAGTTTTTCCCCAAACACAGCGAGAAAGGCTTAATCAGGAACATAATGCCATGTGTGAAGGACATTTTGTTAAAAATACACTGCATGTACTGAAGAACTCTATTTTTTTCATACGATGTGACATATAACAGGCACTGAACCAAAAAACCACAGAAGTGTGTGGTTTTTGCTATCTCACTGGACTACCAAGCAATGTTTAACACTGAGAAAGTATTGCAGATATGTATTAGAAGATGTATAAATGTTACTTTACATTGTTATCACAATGACTGCTTCTCTTCTGTGTTACCACAGCTGTTAAAAAGCCTTAATAGAGTGCTAATAACGCAAGTCATTATAAAACATCTTAACCTCATTTGGAAAATATGTACATGCTCCTGCTTCCCTGTCTCCTAACTAAGATCACCATATTGAGCTCAGTTTTGCTTTTTTTAGCAGCTTAAGTTAGGAGCAACTCTATTCAAGTCAATAAAATTTCTCCAACATGAAAGAGGAATCAACCATCTGCAAAAAGCTGAGTATAACAGGTAATTTTCCACTGACAGCTCTTACCATAAAAGAGGTTACGGAGATTACTCTATTATCAGAAGTAAACAATTAATAGAAATTAATTAATTAATAATTAATGAAGAAATAGAAAATGTACAATGTCTATAAAGACAGCACGTTATCTACTTGTACCCTTTACTTGTAAATATTTTCATGTTAGTAAACAGACATTAAGGTAAGGTTACTCTCAAGCTATAGATGGAGCTTGCTCATCATTCAAAACAGGCAGCTAAACAACTCTGTTTATTTATACATTATTTTACCTTTTGTCCCCAACTTTGAAAGTATGTGGAATCTATGAGACATTTCCACGCATCATTTCTTGCAGAAGAATGTCAAGTCACCTTTCATGCCCTCAGGCAAACTTCTACCTGATCTCAATAGCTTCCTGCACCAAAATTATTTTTCATACCTTGTGTGAGCAGTTGGAGGTTTCGGACTTCTTCTCTCACCTTCAGCTGAAGGACTTGCTGCAGAATGTGCTGTCGCAGGCTTTCCTGGGCAATGCCCATTCGTTCAAGCTTTTTGTCAGTAAGTCTCAGCAAAGCGCGGCCTGGATGCAAAAATCAAAAAGAAAAATTACCCAAGGACTTTCACTAATGCAACATTCTCACTCTGACAGGCTAATTTCCTACAGCAAAAATTCTCAGTCTGAAATGATATAGTCTCATCAGTTATATACTGTCTTACTGTCAAGGATCTGTGTTTAACTCTTCCCTTTCTTTTAATTTTATGTATTGTATTGATGCTTTGTGAGCCATTTTAGGCATGTAAAATAGGTAACTGCTACCATTTTAGATGACCAGTTGCTGTAACTGGGTGCCAGCTGGTCCCCCTAAACAACTCTACAATTGGTCCAGGTGTCTAAATATACCCTCACCTATTTTCAAGCATCTAAATTACTGTCAAAAAAAACTCAACTGAAAGAGAATTTGAGCTATTTGATCAATTTAATATATAATGAGGATGAATACTACTGCAATTTAGACATGTTTACAGTTTAATAGCAACACCTCTCAGGATGGCCCTGTACTTAGAGATCCAGTCTTCCAAATCCCTCTGCACAGTAAAAACAATGAGCAAAGAAGGGGGGTGAGAGGAGAAAATCTTACATGTCTCCATGCATATTCAGTTCTATCTAAATGATTCCTGAAAATGATATTTGCCTAACTGTAAGACTGCCTCTTCCGAGGAAAGAAGGCTAATTGTTGTAGGTGACTCCCTTCTGAAGAGAATGGAGGGCCCAGATCCATAGGGAAGTTGGCTGCCTTCCTGCAGCCCGAGTCACTGACATTACAAAAAATCTTCCTGGTCCGGATCGACACTGATTACTACTCCTTACTGATAGTTCAGTGATGAAGGCGCTGAGAGAAGCTTGAGGGCTATCAAAAGGGACTTCAGGGGATTGAGGCAGTCAGTTGATGGAACAGTACTGGTGGTATTTTTTTCTCTCTCTTCCATGGCAGTTAGGGATATTGAGAGGACCAAGCAAACAAATCTGATAAATATGAGGCTAAGAGGGTAGTGCAGTCATAGGAATTTTAGATTGTTCAACCATCGGGTGGTTTACCCACAGCCTGGCCTGGTGGCTGCAGATAGGTCTCTCTGGTCTCAATGGGGGAAATGGATCCTAGCCCACAGCCTGGCAGAGCTTGTTGAGAGGGCTTTAAACAAGGTATAAAAGGGGGCAGAGGATGAAATAAGGCTTGCTTGAGATAAGCCTACAGGAATTATGACGGGGCTGGGGGTGAGGCAAGTAGTTCAGCTGAAGTGCATCTACACCACTGCACACAGCATGGGCAACAAACAGAAGGCACAGGACGCCAGTGTGCGACAGGCAAACTATGACTTAGTTGCCATTACAGAAATATGGTGGGATTGCTCCCATGACTGGAGTGCTGCAGTGGATGGCTATAAGCTCTTCAGAATGGATAGCCAAGGAAGTAGGGGCAGAGGCCTGGCTCTCTGTGACAGTGTTTTGGTGTCACTGAGCTCGAGGATGGCAATAAGGTTGAGTCTTTCTAGGTAAGGATCTGGGGAAAGGCTAACAAGGCTGACATCCTGGTGGGGGTCTGTTATAGACCACCTAAACAGGATGAAGAGATGGACAATGTGTTCTACAAGCAGCTAGCAGATTCCACATGACCACCAACCCTTGTTCTCCTGGGGGACTTCAAATTCTCTGATATATACTGGAAATACAGTATACTGCAGAGGAAGCAGTCCAGGAGGTTTCTAAACCTCCTGACGCAGTTGCTAAGAGAACCTACCGGGGAGGTGCTGTGCTAGACCTGCTGTTCACAAATAGAGAAGGACTGGTGGGAGATATAGAGGCTGGGAGCTGTGTTGGGCACCATGACAGTTCTCGATTCTTGGTAATTGAGGAGGTCAGCAAAATGGCTACCTTGGACTTCTAAAGGGTAGAATGAACCATTCAGGATACTGAATGTTGCTAGGGTATGCAGGGAGAAAAATTAGAATGGCAAAACACAAGCATGAACTCAACTTGGCCACTGCTGTAAAAGTGAGCAAAAACTTCTTCACAAATGTATTAACAATAAGAGCAGGAGTAAAGAGAATCTCCATCCTTTACTGGATGTGGAGGAGAACATGACCACTGAGGATAAGGAAAAGGCTGAGGTTCTCAGTGCCTTCTTTACTCTGTCTTTAATAGTCAGACCAGTTATGCTCGGGATACTCTACCCCCTAACCTGGAAGTCTGGTATGGGGAGAAGAATAAAGCCCACACAATTCAGCTAGAAACATTTAAGAGAGCTTGTATTCCATCTAGACAGTCACACGTCCATGAGGCCAGATGAGATCCAATCAAAGGTGCTGAGGGAGCCAGTGGAGGTGGTTGCAAAGCCACTTCCCATCACCTATCAGTGTTCCTGGTCAACTGGAGAGGTCCCAGAGGACTGGAGGCTTGCCATTGTGACTCCCATCTACAAGAATAAGGAGGACACAGGGAACTACAGGCCTGTCAGCCTGACCTCAGTGCCAGGAAAATTATGGAACAGATTATCTCAAGTGAAGCCACATGGCATTTGTGGGACAACCAAGAGATCAGGCCCAGCCAGCATGGGTTCACAAAGGGCAGGTCCTGCTTGACCAACCTCATCTCCTTCTGTAATCGAGTGACCTGACTGGTGGATAAGGGAAAGGCTGTTGATGTGGTCTACCTAGACTTCAGCAAAGCCTTTGACGCTGTCTGTTACAGTATTCTCCTAGAGAAGCTGGCAGCCCATGGCTTGGACAAGTACACTCTTTGTTGGGTAAAGAAGTGGCTGGAGGACCAGGCCCAGAGTGTGGTGGTGAATGAAGTTATATCCAGTCGGTGAGTGGTCACAATTGGTGTTCCCCAGGGGTCAGTATTGGAGCCTGTCCTGTTCAGTATCTTTATTGATGACCTGACTGAGGGGACTGAGTCCACTCTCAGTACATTTGATGACACCGACTTGGGAGGAGGTGTTGATCTGCCTGAGGGTAGGAAGGCCCTACAGAAGGATCTGGATAGGCTGGATTGCTGGGCTGAGGCCAATGGGATGAAGTTTGATGAGACCAAGTGCTGAGTCCTGCACTTTGGTCACAACAATCCCAGGCAACACTATAAGCTTGGGGCAGAGTGGCTAAAAGACTATGCAGAGGAAAAAGACATGGAGGTGTTGGACAACACTTAGCTGAACATGAGCCACCAGTGCACCCAGGTGGCCAAGAAGGCCAACGACATCCTGGCTTGTATCAGAAGTACTGTTGCCAGTTGGTGTGAGGATCTGATCATCTCTCTACATTCCCTATTCCCCTCTGGTGAGGCCGCATCTTGAGTACCATGTTCAGTCTTGGGCACCTTACTGCAAGAAAGACATTAAGGCCCTGGACTGTTTCCACAGAAGGGTAATAAAGCTGGTGAAGTGACTGGAGCACAAGTCTTATGAGGAGCAGCTGAGGGAACTGGGATTGTTCAGTCTGGAAAAGAAGAGGCTCAGGAGTGACCTTATTGCCCTCTACACCTGCTTGAAAGGAAGTTGTGGCAAGGCGTGGGTCAGCCTCTTTTCCTCATGTGAGTTTTCTCATAACTAGTGATATGAAAAGACAAAGTGGCCTCAAGTTGCGTGAGGGAGTTCAAGTTGGATATTACAAGAATCTTCTTTTCCTAAAGAGTGGTCAGGCATTGGAATGGACTGTCCAGGGAGGTGGTGGAGTCACCATCCCTGGGTGTTCAAGAAATGTACAGGTGTGGTAAAATAAGGAATGTGGTTTAGTGGGTAGATGGATGGAATGTGGTTTGGTGGTAGATGGATGGTTGGACTAGATGATCCTAGAAGTTTTTTCTAACCTTAATGATTCTGTGAACAACTGGTGTTATCCACCTTGACTTGTGCAAAATGTTTGACACTGTCCCACACAACATCCTGGTAATGAAATTGGAGAAAAATGAATACTTGGAGTACTGCATCCAGTTCTGGGGACTCCAACAAGAAGAAAGACATGAAGCTGTTGGAGCAGATCCCGATGAGGGCCACAAAGATGATCACAGGGCTGGAGCACCTCCCTTACAAGGACAGGCGGAGAGAGTTGGGGCTTTTCAGTCTGGAGAAGAGAAGGCTCCAGGGGTACCTTATAGTGGCCTTCCAGTACCTGAAGATGTCCTGCAGGAAACATGGGGAGGAACTTTTCATAAGGGCATGTAGTGACAGGGCAAGGAGAAATAGCTTCAAAGTGGAAGAGGGTACATTTAGACTAGATATTAGGAGGAAATTCTTTACAGTAAGGGCAGTGAGACACTGGAACAGTTTGCCCAGAGAGGTTTCCCCAGAGAGACTAGGGAAAGGAAGTCTTCTTATTGGTTGAGGAGGATCTGGTCAGAGAGTGTCTAGCCAAAATCAATGAACGATCACTGAACCACTGTCAACTTTGAAAGGTCTTGGCAAACAGGTGATGTGCCTGAAGACTGGAAGATAGCCAGCATAACTCCAGTCTTCAGAAAGGGCAAGAGGGAGGATCTGGGAAACAAGACCAGTCAGCCTCTGTCCCTAGAGAAGTGACAGAATTCTGGATATCCTCTCCAATTAATTGGAAGAGAATGTTATCAGGAGTCAACCTGGTTTTACCAAGCAGAAATCATGCTTTATCAGCCTAGTAGCTTTCTATGCTGTCATCACAAGTTGGACAGATGGGAAGAGAGCAGTGGATGTTGTCTACCTTGACCAAGGTGTTTCACATTATCTCCCACAACATCCTTGTTATGAAAATTATGAAACTTGCGGGATAGAGGAATGGATGATGAATTGAATTGACAACTGGCTGATAGGCAGAGCTCAGAAGGTTGTCATCAGCAGCACAGAGTCTGGTTGGAGTCCTGTAACTAGTGGTAGTTCACCAGGGGTCAGGTGAACTACAGGTTGTCCAACATCTTCATCAATGACGTGGATGAAGGGATAGAGTCCATTCTCAGCAAGTTTGCTAATGATACAAACCTGGGAGGAGTGGCTGACACACTGGAAGGCTATACTACCATTCAACAAGACCTAGACAGACTGGAGAATTGGGCAGGGAGGAACCTGATGAGGTTAAACAAGTGTAGTCTTGCATCTGGGGAGGAATAACCACATGCATCAGTACAGGCTAGGGGACCTGCTGGAGAGGAGCTCTGCGGAGAAGGACCTGGTGGACAACAAGTTGGCTGTGTGCCAGCAGTGTGCCCGTGTGGCCAAGAACACTATCTTTGGACCAAACAGAAAACCAAAACATCAAGCAGAGCTTTACGTTAGGAAAAAAATCCTTTCATCCTTTCTTTCATCTTCACCAGTGCTGTGAGATAGTACACAGAGGAGTGTCCTGTGGCCCTCCACTGCTTCTAGATCGCCTGTATATACATCTGCCTGTCCAAAGGGGCCGTGGCCAAGACTACCAAAGCACAATGAGCTTCACTCATACCACCTTGGAAAACAGCATATTGCTTGGTTCATTTTTTCAAACAGGCTCAACTCTTTACCTCCTCCAGCTCTGACTGCAAGCATTTTTAATTATTAAAAATCCCTTCTTTGATTTTTTCAGACTTTTATTCTGAAAGCAGAAGAGGACTGTGAGGAACAACCTCCTTCCTCCACAACACAGTAGCCTCTCTGCTGACATTACTGGGGCTTTTGGATGAATGGTGCAATTTAGCTCATCATAAAGTATTACTCAACACAGCAAGATAAGGCCCTTAATTAATCTCTTTCTTTATAAAACAGCAATATGGGTACAGAATTTTTATGATTATTTTAATTAAAGATAAATTAAAGACACATAATATTTGCCCCAAACCAAGTAACTAGCAGTATCCCTTTCACTACTGCTAGATTTCACTCAGAAGCAGTTCTGTGAAGTGGTTGGTAAGGTCTTGCTATGATGTAATGTTAAGTACTGGGATTTATTATTAACAACACTAGATCTTAATGAGCAAATGAAAAATGACAGATGCATTTTCTGCCCTTCCTTGTCTCTCTTGCACTCAACGCTACGGAAGATGATGACCTTTTGATTAGGAATTTTTTCTTTGAAACCATAAACAAGAAGAATTCTATGGGTTAATGTAATAGCAAACTATGGAAATTAGTTCCTTACAGATCAATGCCAGCTGTCCAATTCCCCTGGTGATAGAGATAGCAATAATGACTTCAATTTTTATATCACCTTATCACACTAAAACATCTTAAAGCAATTTACAAAGGATGTACAGTAGTCTAACGGTATGGTCTATAATGTCAATCTAGTAGATGAAAGCAAACAAAAAAATAAACAAATAATTAGTTTAAAGAGTGCCAACACCCATGTCATCTTAGGGCAGTAGCAGAAATATGAAAGGACAGAAGAAGGCCATGCATCTCATCCAGAATACCCCACCTCGTTTTGGCCGTGGATACAGTCACTACTCTTTACTTCCTCCAGGCACCTCCTTATTTTACATTCAAAGCAGTTTTCTATCCAGCCACTGCCTTTGGAAGTTGAGTATGCACAAGACAGAGACGTCTCTTTTCAGCTCCTGGCATGCCAGTTCTTCTGCGGCTTTGGCTCAAAATGCAATGCCATTGGAAAAAATTGTCTTTGACTCATACTGTTTGCAGCAGCTTTTACAAGCTGTCTTAACTCTTTCTTACACCAAATCCAATGTGACCTCTTGAGCAGTGACGAAGCAAGAAGGCAAATATCCAAGGGCAAAAGTTGACATTTCCAGAATGTAGGAAGTGCCCTGAACTAAGAGCATCTATACCATCCCCATACCATCTTCCTCTCCCTCAGCATTCAAAACAACAAAATACAAGCCAGAACTGAATAACTTACTATACTGCTAACTAAGTCATGCCTTCGAAAAGGTACAGTTGATCACTGGACCACAGTCACCAAAGCCAGTTAATTACTAAGGCCATGGCCCTGGCAATCAACTAAGGATTCCAGATGCTTCACTATCTTACTTCCTTACTGTAGATATCTGAAGGTGTTAAGGACACTGCAAGGATTACTGAAGACTGAGTCCAGTTGCCCAGAGAGGCTGAGAAGTTTCTGTCTTTGAAAACGCAAAAAAACTAACCTGGTTTTGAGCACCTGGCTGTAGTTGCCCCTGCTTTTAGAACAGGGGCAGGACAAGATGGTTGCCAGAAGTGCCTTTCAAATCCAGCTATTCTCTGCTGCTGTGACTCAGCCTTCATGAAGGATCTCAAGATTAGGATCTATTTTCATTGAAAAAGTGCAGACTAATGGAGACAATGAATAAGAATACACAAAAGATGGTAATTATGGCAAGCATCAGAGACAAAATAGACTGCTATACAGTAAATATTGGGGCTAGGTTATTAATTTTCAGAGCATGTCGGGCAGAAAATATTATCAAGAGCAGTACCCACAACAAGCATAAGGTTTTTTGAACAGTTTACACTGATCTCTGCTAGGACACAAGTAAAGGAACTTTGCTGACATCCCAGGAAACTTCCCAAAACTAAAGAATAACTGTTATTTCTTTAAAGGCTGTTTTACATGTAAGTAGTACCTACTTGCATTGAAGACGCTAGGAGATTTTTTTTTCAAAAGCTTCTCAGCCAACAAAACAATAAAGATTGTAGTTGCAAACACCAAAGTCTTGGCTCTCATTAATTGCACAGCAGGGAACCAAACGTTGCAAAAAAAAAATAATCGCTCTTAGTATCTACATGCATCTTTTAGCACCTAAAACTCAGACCTCTCACATTCAGGAAAGTGCAGCTGTGGAATGTTCTGAGACACCCTGAGGGCAGCAGCAGAACATAAAATATTTTCCAGCTTAATAATGGATTGATGGCCTAATTTCTTCTAATACGACTTAGCTGTTGCAGATCTCATTTGATCAATCTGGGATTAGATGAAAATTTGAATGGAGGGAGAAACATTGCGTGCCACAAAATATTAATATGAGTATAAGCATTGGTCCAATGAGGTTGGCATTGGCCCTAGAGCAAGGAATGTGGTGCAGTCTGCTGTACCTAATAAGAAATGTTCATACCTCCCCTCACTGGTAGAGTTTACTGCTTCTTTTCTTTTCCCTGAGCCTGTGAAGCCTCACTGACTGCCAGTTCACAGACATCTAGAGAGAGACCATGCTAGAAGTCTTGAAAGTATACTTGCAATGAAGATGAATGAATAAGTAAAAGAGGATTTATTTTAAAAGTGTGGAAAGAACTGAAGAAATGCAGAAAGATGAGAGCAGATACTACAAAGTTGATCTCACTCAAAACCTTGAAGAAAACTATGACTAATTACTACTGATGAAGATAAAACCTAAAGGGGAACAACGGGTATGAAATGTGGCAAAGAAAGGTGATCTTGTCTCCTGACTACACTGACAGGCATAAATGAGTATCAAGACAAGATATTCAGTTTACTTACCACAGAGCACAGCATTCAACTGAGAAAGAAAGAAAAAACAGAGAACACAAACACACTAAAAAACTCTCTACTACCAGACCAACAGCTCATTCAGCTTTGTATTCAGAATGGCAGTGGGAGATGAATAGGGCAGAGCTACCGGGAGTGTTACTTTCTGAAGTCATTCCTCTTGTACTGTGCCAGCATCCAAAACTGTTGCACTAGGGATAATAGTGAGTACCTCATTTTTAGCACCTATTTATTGTCTTCATGTCCATGCATTTGTCTTTTTAATCCTGCTGATACTGTCTGCCTCTGCAGCCTCCTGGGGTAGCAAATTTGAGAAGCTTGCTGCCCATTTTAACCTGTTTTATATCAATTTCTTATTAAGTGCTTCAAGAGTTCCCTAGTTTATGGATTACAGTATTTGGTGAACAATTCCACAGCCAGTTTATCTGTTCCTTCTATGATTTCTAAACCTCTGTCATATGTCTTTTGATCACTTTTCTGGATGGACACAGATGACAAACCTAGAAAAACAGGAACACTAAATACTAAATTATCCAAACTGAAAACTTGAGAAAATATTTACAGGCAGGAAACACTGTTTTATGTTGCTGACATGATAGATATTCTTAATTGATAATAATCTGTCTCTCTGGTTTCTGCATAGAACAATTACAGACATAATTTTTGTATTTATCTCTCTTTAGTTTTATTAACACATTCACAATTCTAGTTCACTAGGTTTTCCTACTTGAAATGATCAGATCATAGCTTTCCTTTCGTTTGCTTCTCTTCACTTCAGTGCTTAAAAACAAGCCTCATAGGACTTACCAGGTAAAAAATTTCCATGACAGAGATAGAGACTTTAATACCATTGTTCAGATGCTGGTGAGATAGAAGCATAAAATTTCCAACACACACTCAGAAAAGAAGAATTCAAACAAGAACAGGCACAGAGAGGCTATGACTTCATAGTGAGGAATGGTGTAATTATTTCATGTGAGGAGGCCAGAAAAATGTAAAGTCATCCACAGAATGAAAACAGCCTCACGATGGCAGTGGAGGGAGATGAATATCAGGGAAAGAGAACTGTTAAACCAAAGAAGTTAGTTAAATAAAGGACTGGTGGATCTGAACACAATTGAGGAAGATGGGTTCAGGAACTGTTTGCAAAAGAAGTAGTACAAACCAAAAATTAGTAACACTTTCAGAATTAAGTTGACACGACTTAATGACACTGTTCTTGACAACCCATCCGATCTTACATAGTCCTAGATTTTTACACAAGAATTGAAGAGCACACCACTCTTTCTCATGCGCGTCTCATCACTAGTCAACCAGACACATCAGTAGCTTCATCATCAATGCCCTGTGGCAAATTCACAGCTTTTCTTGCAAAGCAGTTAGATCTGGCTTGTTTTATTCATTATTTTAGCCCAGAGACTGGTGTAGACTGTAGGTAAACTGCAATTTGCATTACTCCTCTCTTTGCCCAAGTAGAATCCCACTAGGCAAGATTCAATTGCTTCAGAAGTAAAAATGGATTCATTTTCTATCAGACTTCCCACTGCAGCAAACACTTCATCAATCTACATACTAGCATAGGGGCAACTGCCAGCATAGGCAAAGAACAATTTTTTTTCCCAAAATTGCTATTGGTAGCTGCTGGGTACTTCTGATACAATTAACACTTCTCAGCTGGGGACCTACTTACATGGATAGGAGACATAAGGGACACTGGTACAGAAATAAAGCGGCGAAGAGAATAGTTTTAAATGATGGGGAACAGAAGGAGCAAGGGAAACTCTTCAGCCTGCATGCATATGTATTCTCTTCTGTTAGCAAAAGCAGAAAACCTCCACGAAGCTGCAGGAATTATCTTGTGGTAAGTCAGAGGAGTGGGAGAGGCCCACACTTCTGGTATTCCTTCAGTGGAAGAGCAAGATAGCACAGCAGACATTTTAGATTTGCTCATGTATTAAACTAGCTTTGGACTCGTCATTATTTGTTAGCATCATCAAACAAGAATGAGATGACTTCCTGTCTTTTTATGATTCATTACTTGTTGGAGCTTGGATGAGGCCAACTCTACAGTAAAGTTTATGAAAGCAAACACTGTCATACTGGTCAATTCATGTCTGATTACATTTAAAAAATGCCTCGTGTAAACAAAGACACCTTCTGAATATTATCTGCATCCTTTCTTTTCACATCGTCTCTGTTTACAGTTCTGAGAGGAAAGGATGGCTATTGTTACTGCTGCCACCAAGTCTGCAATAAAACCAGTTATTTCCATAAAAGCCCTCTCAAGTCACAGTTCTCTTGCATCTTCCTGCTCTTCCACTGTACTTCGAGGTGCAAGCATGAGCAGGATATGGATGAAAAATAACACAATCTTTAACACAACTGCATTTTCACATACAAAATTAGCAGCAACCAAGAAATGACAGTGTTTTAAGTCTGTTTCTGACAGACTGGTCAGTAAGAAATCTGTGAAGCTCATCTTAGCATTGCCTTTCCCAATTCCCTCCATAATCCAACAAATAATTTTGCAATTTCTATTTCCTTACTTCTGACCTAGTTCTGTGAGCTACATATCTCCTGGTCCTCAATGTTCTCTGAAAATGCACCATCTTGGGTGATGTCTTTGTTGCACTCTGTTTTTTCCACGGCTGTTCCCAGGAATCCCTCCCAGCCAGCTACCTTCAGCTGTTTCTCCCCCGCTACCACAACCATGAGGGTTGCTACATCCCACAGCAGGTCCATCTGCTCAGTCATAATTATGCTGTCGTAAGAAATCAACTAGCCTGCAGTAATGGTGAATTCATGTAAGAATAGTCAGTTGAAAGAGTATGGGTCTTCGATAATAGTTATAGGGATTGCATTTTAAAAGTACAGTAACATCTTAAAGTCAGTACAATACCTCTGCTCTGTCCCTGGCAGAGAGAGGCTTCCTTTCAGATAGGCAGCTCAAAACAGTCCAGATATCCTCAAAAGCAATGCTAGAAATAAGATTCCCTTTCCAGAAATGAGAGTCTCCTGACTCTCAAATCCTCCCATTTAAATAAAACAACAACAAAAACAAAAAAAATGCAATTCCACAATTCCTGCTACTTGACAAATCCACAACATTTCAAGAAAGTATTTCAATTGTGTGCTGTCCAGTGGGGAGAATCAAACATCCTTATATGTAGCAGCCTTCCTATGACATGTTGGACCCTAGTACCTGAAGAGTCACACATATGCTCTGAAAGAACTTTATTCTGAGAAAACAACGGTTTTATACAGAGAAAGGAAGGAGTTAATGAGAAACCATGATTACTGGAAGTGATTCAGCACGTAATTCACTGTACTGATGGGAACTATATTGATTCCTTACAAGTCTTGGGTAAAAGACTGTTAGACAGTTCTGTTTCTCAGCTGAACATATTTGGGACCTGATGATTTTAATAGGAGGAAATAGTAATAAGTTGAATTCCCTTCTGAAATACAAATTCAGGCACAAATCATATTACACCACTTTTCAAATGTACTGTAAAAGGTGAGACAAACATTTTTAGTGCTCTCAGGAAGGACCCGATAGGACCCACAAAGTAAATTAAGGATAAATGTAAACCCTCAGCAAGCAGTCTATAAATCCACATTGCTTACTGCATTTGCATTCGCAAACCTACTTCCTGGCCATACAAAATTATACATTATCTACAGCTATATATAAAGATATAAAGACATGTAATAATGTACTTCTATTATATTGCACATCATTTTTTTTTTTTTTTTTTAAGAAACAAAATCCAGGACTATTGTTTGCTGGTATCAGTGTGCTAGATTTATGGTCCCTCTATTCAAATAAACAACCTCAAGGTCTTTTTTGCTTGTAATGGAGTAAGTGAATCTGTCAACACCTTTGATTTTGTCTACCATCAGCAGGACACACAGTTCTTCAATTCCTTGTTAATCCAACATTGCTCACTGTGCAACCCATTATGCATTAGATTCTTTATTAATTACAAAAAATCACATTAGATCATGCCTGCTGGCAAAATGCTGTTAATTAATTCAGGAGTAAACACACATTCATATATTATAATGCACAGCTTCTACACAGAGCAGATTACAAAAGGCCAAGCCAATTTGGGAACCATTAGAATTGACTGAACTCTTTATAGAAAACTCAGATAGGAGCTTTTCCTGTAACTCCTAATGGTGAACCTTAGAAAAATCTTTTTTTTTTCCAGAAAAAAAAGAGTAATTTAATACCACAAGGAAAATAATAACTACACACAGACACAAAACCAAAACTTAACTCTTGAAGTGCCCAACCCAACTGCAGCTGGGAAATTCCTGAAACTACATAGAAAGCTGCCTTACGTTTTGACACTCGTAAAGCAAAAGCAGTTCTGCAGTTCTGCCTAGAACTGCTGTGCACATACAGCAAAGGGGACAAGCCCCACAGAGCACACATGAAATCAAAAAAGCTGCAATTTCATTAAATGAGGAATAACACCTATTCCTGTCACATACAGATGTACCCATTGAGCTCTTTAAACTACATTAATAACACTAACATGGCTGAAGACCAGGTTCTAGGAGCTTTCTCCCACAATCCAAGGGACAGAAATTGTCAGTAAATATTGTTGCTTGCTTTAATTTGCTAGTGAGCAATTCAATCAATAACTCAAAGTTGCTAGGCCACAAAACACGCACCAAGGTCACAATTCTGCAGTATGCAATATATGGAAGGATAAGGAAAGACGGTCTATTTCTGTGCATGATCTTCCATGTTTTGGCAACGCATTGGTGGGCAATCTTTTGGACCACCCCTTCTGTGATGCTGGGAAGAGAGGGCCCTTCTTTCTCTTGATTGCTCTGGCATACAGCATTCATATAAAAATCTACATGGAAGGGTACTATTTGGAAAATGTTTAATTCATTCTCTGAGTTTCTTTTAACACCAAACTTGCGGGAAGTAAGGAGGGCCTACATAATGTGACCAGACAGCTTACTGTACTGCATAATGAAAGCTCTGTTGGCCATCATGAGTTCCAGAAGACCCAAATTTGAGAACTCAGATTTTCTATTAATAATTTCCGCTCACTGCTTTGTCGAAAAAAAAAAAAAAAAAAAAAAAGATTAAAATTAAAATTTTGTTTAATATTAAAATAAGCTTTGAAATCCCAGTGCTGAAGAACATACATTTCCTGATTGGTATCTGTAGCTCTCCTCTGCTCCACGCTCCAAGCAGCTTTCAGGGGTGCTTTCGTCCGTGCCTGTTCTGACTTTACCCTCAATTTTTAAATAAAAAATAAAATTGAGAAAGGTTTTATGTTAATATTCATGATGTTAATAATTAATGTTAATAAAAATGGAAAATTAAAAGCAGCATGCTCACAGGTTAAGCAGTGTAGTCTGCTTTAATCCTCCTAGCCTGAAGAATCGAGCATGTCTCTCCCAGTGTACTGCTATTTCTCTTTGGAGGCTCTTAACCAGAAGGCCGGCACCTGCCAAGCTGCATGTTCCACCTTTCATGGGCCCTTAACTCATAGTTTATGCTAACCATTTTATAATCTACAGGACAATAATTTTCCTAGTGTCACTATCGCCTCCAGTCAACTATGTACACAGTCTTACACAGACAGATACTAATCTCTTGCTGCATTGCTGGTTTCGTGGTATGATAAACCTCATAGCGCTCCTTTGCATTTCTTCCAGCTTTTATTACTGTAGCTGTGAGGTGAATCAGGACATAAGGATTTTATTCTGCTTGTCTATTCCTCCTGCTTAGTGCTTGACCTACAGAAGACTATGGGATAACAGACATTGTGGATCAGAAACAATACCTATCAGAAATAAAGCCATTTGTTGTATTTAATCTGTAAACAGCTAGGCCCTATGACATATCAACATGCCACTCCATGACAGTTCCTAGGACCCTGAGGAAATGTGGCCTGTCAGCAGTGCCTTTAGGATGTCGTATGCGAGACGGAAGGACACAACATCTGCTGCTGCTGGGTTTCACTGCTTGCTCCCAGCCCATTTCCAAGGCCAGGCCCTGAAGGCCAGAGTTCTAGTCCTCAGGGAACATCTGCATGGCTGCATACACTCCTTTACCCATCCCCCAGTAAAACTACCAGAGGCCAGGCAGGCCACAAAACTGGAAGCAGGGTTTGAAATCCCTCAGGCTGAGGAGGAAGCCAGCCACGCTTCTGCTAGAGCATCACACGTAAAGGCTGCAGCGGGGTCTGCGCGCACCTAGCTGGGGCTCAGCGGCAGGTTGCTGGAAATGAGCTTCAGAGCAAAGCAAGAATGTAACACCACTTCCCAAAAATGCACTCAGCCTCCGGAAATCTGTCATTTAGGGGACAATTAGCACAAATGCTGCTGGCCTATTTGAGTTTCAGCTGAGTCTAAGGTCAGTGGACGGCTTCCAGTGATTACAGCAATACCCAGAGTTTCTCTTGACAGGAACCTCAGCAACGATTTTAAAATGGCAGAATAATTCTCCCGTCCTCAAGGTGATTTGATCCAGCAAGATGGGGCAAAAAGAAGAACCGAGTGCTGCTAGGTAAACATGAGCTAATTAAAACGTGAAAACAGGCATTAGATTTCTATAATGAAGATAATGTACGATCAGAGAAAACTCACAGTGAAATGGGTGAATTTCAGCCATCAGTTTAAGCCTTTAGAAGAGGTAGTTCAGAGTTTAGGTTACTGCAGTCACTACAGAAGGAAGGTTGAGATACTAGGCGGCTGTTTATCTCTGCATGAAATGCAGTATTCCAGCAGGCCCCAGAAATAAGTGTGGAAAACAGTAAGAGAAAGAAAAACCTATATGAAAACCAAACAGGTACTAGCCAACTCCCAGAACTCAAGAAATTCACTTTGGTTTTATATTGTATTGTCTTTCTGATTACTTCCTTGGGTTTTCCACCATAAATGAAAATCTTCTCATTCAAAAACAGCTTTCATTGCTTCAGATCAGCAAACACATAAGCACTGCCATTATGGATGAATTTTCAGTTACACCTTGTTTTTATAAAGGAGTATATGGAGAGGAAACGTCTGAACACATGGCATGATGTACCTTTAAGACTAAAGAGGCACTGTTCAAAAAACTCTAATCAACAAAATCAGATTAGAGGAAAAGCAACAACTGTGACTAGTGAATGTATTATAGCCCATATGAATAATTTACAAATAATTTATATGAAGGAATAAAATTGGAAACTATAATCACAGAAATTTCCAATGGTAACACTGAACAGTAGCTACATAAGCAGTCCCAAGGAACACACAACACACTGTTTGAACACAGTGGCTTTACTTACAGAATCTGCAGTATGTTAAACCTATGGCCAGATGCTGTCCTGGTACACAGAATGACTGTTCTGGCACTTTCAACTGGGATGCATCCCCTCATATTTTGATCAGAGAGGTGGTTGAAGCCCCATTCAAGGAGACATTCAAGGTCAGCCTAGACAGGGCTCTGAGCAACCTGCTCTAGCTGTAGATGTCCCTGTTCATTGCAGGAGAGTTGGATTAGATGATTTTTAAAAGTCCCTTCCAATTCCAATGATTCTATTCTATATCAGAACTTGGACATAAAAACATAAAACCTTTTTTTGTTTATACAGAGAGAAGAAAAGAAAGAAATACAACATTTTCAGCCCAGCAGAAGTTTCCTAAACCATAACTGTTTTCTGAGAACTAATACTGAATCATAAATTTAACTCTTCGTCAAGTACAAAGTTGTTTACTTATCTTCATCTCCATTCATTTGCTTGCACTTCGTCTGGAACACGCCCAGAGAAGAGCGATGAAACTGGTGAGGTGTCTGGAGCACAAGTCTTAGGAGGAGCAGTTGAGGAAGCTGGAATGTTTAGTCTGGAGAAGAGAAGGCTCAGGGCAGATCTCATTTAACTCTACAACTTCCTGAAGGGAGGCTGTGATGAGAAGGGGTTTGGCCTCTTCTCCCAGCCAATGAACAGGACCCGAGGAAACGGCCACAAGTTGTGCCACAGGAGGTTTATGTTAGACATAAGGAAGAACTTCTTCTCTCGGGAGTGGTCAGGCACTGGAATGGCTGCCCAGAGAGGTGGTGGAGTCACTGTCCGTGGCGGTGTTCAAGAGGTGTTTGGATAAGGAGTTACAAGACATGGTTTAGTGGCTTGTGGTAGCAGTGATAGTAGGAGGACGGTTAGACTACATGATCTTGTAGGTCCTTTCCAACCTTGTGATTCTATAATTCAGTATAAAAGCCAAATCATTTCAGAGTAAGCTTCAAAACTAGTTTTGGTTATGCATGAAGTACAATTTTTTGTTTCTACATGATAAGTGAATAGTAAGGCTCAATACTATTTCTTTGGTTTAAGTCACTTGCACGTGGAACTCTAGCAAGTAATAATATTCATACAGCAAGCTTTGAACAGCAGCAATAGACACCTAAAAAAGCAAAAACAGATACTAAGAAATTATTTTCTTAATCTTTCAATTAAACCAAATGCTCTAAACCAAATGCTCATATCTGTAAATACTCCTTGCTCAATTCACTTTTACTTTCTCTGTAATGTTCTCCTTTGAGTCTTCTTCATGAAGCACTTTATGTTCTCTTTTTCTCACTAGTGTTTTTCCATTTTCTTCCTGCTATAACAAATTATTTTCCACAGCTTTCTCATACTGCAAAGCTTCCCTGGTTAGGAAATATGCTAAATACCATGGATTAGCCACATGAGCACTGACAGTGCAAAACTTCACCAATACACCAGAAGTAAATCAGCCAGATAGTTAAGTAGGATTGCAGGTGTCTATAGATTGAAGTATCAGCTACAAATCCTTCAGCACAGTTGCATGAGAAGGCGATCTAATTCAAGTTATTTCCAGTCTGTTCCCAAGTAATTTTCTGATGACCTTTGAAGATGGGCAGGGCAAGATTCTGTCTGCAACATACAGTGAGCCATAGACACTCTGATTCTTATCCTCAAGATGTTGTATTTTGCTCTCAGCAGCCAGGTGCTACTTAAACGATAAGGAGGAGATCACATAAGGTCCATTTATAGTGCTGTAGAAAACATTTTTGTTATTAAACTAACAAGAAAAGAACCTGAGGTCTTGAGCCAACAGTACGCCCTTGCAGTGAAGGAGCTAATGTTATCCTGGGTTGCATTAAGCTGAACGTTGCCAGCAAACAAAGAGAAGAGATCCTTCACTTCTGCTCAGCCCTGGTGAGATGTATCTGGGTGCAGTGTCCAGTGCTGGGCTCCCCGATACATGAGAGACATGGACATATTGGAGCAACTCCAGCAAAGAGCCATGGAGATGCTTATGAACTGGAATCTCTGTCACATGTAGAGAGGCTGAGATAGCTGGGACTGTTCAACCTGCAGGCTCAGCACTTGGGGCTTTTCAATGTGTAGATGCCTAATGGAGAGGATAAAAAAGCACAGACTCAACCACAGGAAGCTTCACTTAAATATAAGAAGGAACTTGTTTATTGTGAGTGTGGTTAAGCACTAGAACAGGTGTCAAGAGAGGCTGCAGAGTTTTCATTCCTGCAGATAATCAAACTTGATGGGGTGCAGACCCAGGAACTTGCTCTGGCTGTCCCTGCAATGAGCAGGGGGCTTAGCAAGATCATAGAACTACAGAATCATTTGAGTTCAAAGGGACAGTGGCTTGGAAAGCAAATGGTATCCTGGGCTCCATCAAAAGAGGGGTGGCCAGCAGGGAGAGGGAGGTGATTGCCCCCTCTACTCTGCTCTTGTGAGGCCCCATCTGGAGTACTGTGTCCAGGTCTGGAGCCCCCAGTACAAGAAAGACAGGGAGCTGCTGGAGAGGGTCCAGAGGAGAGCCATGATCAAGGGACTGGAGCACCTCCCCTCCGAAGACAGGCTGAGGGAGCTGGGCTTGTTCAGCCTGCAGAAAAGAAGGCTGCAGGGTGACCTCATTGCAGCCATTCAATACCTAAAGGGAGCCTACAGACAGGAGGGGAATCAACTCTTTGAAAGGGCTGATAACTGCAGGAAAAGGAGAAATGGTTTTAAGTTGAGGGAGGGAAGATTTAGGTTGGATGTCAGGGGGAAGTTCTTTACAGAGAGAGTGGTGAGGTGCTGGAACAGGTTGCCCAGAGAGGTTGTGGATGCCCCGTCCCTGGAAGTGTTCAAGGCCAGGTTGGATAACTCCATATGACTTAGGGTCCATAACTCCATTATGACTTAGGGTAGATTCCCTACATGATGGCGGCCCAGGGTTATAAAGCATTTATGCAGATGTACTTTGCCAGGCATCCCTTTTCAAAGTTGCTTTGAAATCTTCATTACTAGAAGCCTGACGGACAACAGCAGTTCTTAGCTTTGCATGTCCTATTATTTGGATGCCCCGTCCCTGGAGGTGTTCAAGGCCAGACTGGATGGGGCCCTGGGCAGCCTGGCCTAGTATTAAATGGGGAGGTTGGTGGCCCTGCATGTGGCAGGGGGGTTGGAGATTCATCATCCTTGAGGTCCCTTCCAACCCTGGCCATTCTGTGATTCTGTGACCTTTATAGGTCTTCTAGCCCAACTCCTTCTCTCCTCCAGACCAAACAGCCGCAGCTCTCAGCCTGTCCTTATAGGGGAGGTGTTCCATCCCTTGAATCATTTTTGTGGCCCTGCTCTGGATACGCTCCAACAGGTCTACATCTCTCCTGTACTGAGGACTCCACATCTGAATGCAATACTCCAGGTGAGGTTTCACCACAGCAAAGCAAAGGGGCTGGATCACCTCCTTTGCTCTTCTGGCCAGTGTTCTGTTTATGCTGCTCAATATACGGTTGGCTTTCTGTGGTATGAGGGCACTTTGCTGGCTCTTGTCCAGCCTGCCATCCACCAGTACCTTTAAGTCCTTTTCAGCAGGCCTGATGATCTCCAGAGCTGCCTTCCAGCCTCAGTGACTCTCTATAGAGTAGCACTAAAAACCCAGCTGCTTGAATTTCAATAGCAAGGTCAAAATTCACGGCAAGCAAAAACAAGAATCTTACATAATTTGTATATCGACATATTGAATTGAAACATGCAAACTGTGGAGATAGGTGAAGAAATACCTAGATAGTTGGAATCTCACTCAACATTGTTCACGTACTAGTGAACACCATATACAGTCTCCCTCAGCGGTACCATCCAAACATTAGATTTCTATGCTGGGAGTGCAATGGCTAGCAAGTTTATACATGCAGAAGGTGAGAGCTATTAAGCATGTGAAACAGCTCTTTTTTCAGCCATTCACCCAATGCACTATGAAAACCAGGACATGGCTGATTCCAAGAATGAGCTTCTCAGTCAGTTAAACAGTACCACAGTTGTCCAGGCACTGTCATTTCCATTATCAGATTGCTCCAAGGGTTCCTCTGGCCTGGGCCAATAAACCCTTTGCCAGGAACTCCCAGATACAATTCAAAAACAAGTGCAAATCAGTGTGAACACAGCCACCGTGAAGAGCTAAAGCCCTTAGCAGAATGGGTGTGAGCCATTCCATGCCAATTAGTCTTAGTGCCAGAAGATGCTTGTGGAAGCATCAGACATCAACACAGCAGTATTACAGAGTCACCAGTTCCATTGTAAAACCCAACCAGCTCTACTGTCACAAGCCATAAACTGTTTTTTCAGAACTCAGAGGTTCTGAGGTGAGACAATATTATTTCCTCCCTTGTGAGTTCCTACGTGTCCGTTGGCACAAGTCAGAGCAGTTCGAAATGATTTCCTCTGCTATTTCTCACCTGTTCTAAACTATTAAATAATACGGTTATTTCAGCTGCTGAATCAAGGAAAAGCAATGGGAAAGAGATGTTTGGGTAAGTCTTCAGTGGCTACAAGCAATTTCATTTAATTTTGCTTTAGCTAGGTTTCCTGAATTTTACAAGGCTGTAATAAGAAACACACTTATTGATACTTCCCAGTGTAAGTTTTGAGATTCACCATAGGTATTTTTATTAGGCTTTGGAGCACCATACTGATCACTGCAAAAGGTTTACCTTGAGGTGCTGATGGAAGAGGTTAGAAAAAAATGCAGTGCCAGGATTTTTGAAGGGTCCTGGCTTACACCTCCACACATGCAGACAAGAAGAACATTTGCACTTACAGACAAGGGCAGCATCTCAGGACTCGCTGCATTTTAGAACTGCTAGCTGACTCCAAGCTTACAAAAGCTTTCACTAAACACTTGCCTAAAAGGAGAATCAATTCAAGTCTGTCATAAGGAGCTTCAGAATGATTGGAGAAAATGGCTTTTAGAGAGCTAAAAGAATAGATCAGCATCCAGCTAACCAGGCTCTTAACACAGAAATGTTTCTTTTCTTGCTTTAACTGACTTCTGCAATGCAGCCAAGGGTTTTCTGAAAGCAACAGAAACCTGCACTTCAACATGGAGTACCAGATAATCTCAGTTACATGGAACAGCCTCTGCGAAATGAAGTGATTAAAGAAAGAGGAGAGTCTTACTTCAAACCCAGGAGCAGCTTGTGGGAAATGCACTTTCTCAGATAAGAAATTTTACTTGTGTGATAAAGTATTGCATGCTTCAGAGCCTCACGTGCACTCACCTACTTATGTGTGAACTCATGCAGAGTGCCTATCATAACTGAGGCATTCAAGCTTTTGTACACATTTTATAACTTCAGGAAGTTGTTTAATACAAAGTTTTCACACAGTCCTTGTTCTGAATCTGTTACAGGGCCTGCCTGGATGTTAGGGCAGTAGTGTTTCAAAACAAATAGAGAGGTGTATAAAGCCATCAAATAACACATGCTACTAAATGTCCTGATGCTATTTTTAATTTAAAAAATGAATTGTATACCAACATGACAGTTGTGCACATTACAACATTTTTTCTGAATAGTCATAAGGCTGTGCAGAACTTGAACAGCATTTGCTTAAGGAGGCGAAATTTCTCTCTCCCACCAAAGACTCTGTCTTCTCATATTGATACAGCAATGAAAAACAAAGCACACGAGTTATCTCTGGTGCCCTTCTTAAACTCTTTTAGTTGGGTGATAATGTTGGGGCTTTTTTTTTAATCCTTCATTACTATTTTTGGATTGAAAAATCACATAAATGGAAAGACAAATAAGTATAATTTTTCCTGAGTTCTATTATCACTCTAAGAGAGGAGCAGAGAATTTGCATCTTCTCTAGCATAGCTGTCACATTCAGCCCAGCAGCAGAAAGGCAGTATTTGTATGTTATTTCTCCTCCCATTAAGGTCTATTTCTACACAGTCCTGAATATTTACATTAATTGGAAACGTGATCAGTTCCAGTGGATGTCTACAGTTCAGAATTCTGCTTGTTCGTGCGTGGAATCCTCGAGGATTCCTAAGATTCCATCTAGGTCAGCAGGTTATCAGACCTGGATCTGGATACAAGTGACTGACACCACCACAAGCTTCAGAAGCATATGGACATCCAACAGTGTATGTTGGATAGAATCACAGAATCACCAAGGTTGGAAAAGCCCTCCAAGATCACCTACTCCAACCAAATACACGTACGACCCTTAATATAAGCAAACTATTCCTTTACAGATCTGCAACTCCATAAAAAACAACTTCTCAACAACAATAAGTGCTTTTAAATGAGCAAATTATACAGCAAATCCCTTCACAAGGAAAAAAAAAACAAGTGTAATTTGAGTTTGCCTTCATTTTTGCAGACACTTGAAGCTGGATTCCAGGAAGTAAAGCATCACATGTCTCATCACACTGCTGAGTGCCAATAGTCAGTGCAATATAGTTTAACCACAGCTATTCCATTTTACAAAGGCATAGAGAGAGCACTGGTTGTTTAGCACCTGTCCTAACTTCTGCTTTTTATATACCTCTGTTAAGCTACTGCTGGGCAGTTGGCAAAGATAAAGCTCCCTTCTCCAGTGGTCAGTTACTCTGAGCATTGCCACTACACGACCATAATGAAGCTGCCTGGGGCATGGCTGGGGAATAATCCAGACAAAGGTATGTGATCTTCCCACAAGTAAAAACTGCACAGGATGGTAACAACCACACACCTGTATTTAAACTATATATGAAACCCTGCCTGATGTCCCCGGAGCAGGAGAAAACACATCAGTCTGCAAACAGGTACTGCTTTACCGGCTGTATGAGCTATAGGAAGCTACTTAGAAAACATTGTAAGTTTGCAATAATTGGAAGAGGGCACAAGGACATTCACATCTACTTTGCTGAGGGCAAATCCAACCCACTGCTAAGCTAACCCCCTTCCAGCATGGCTTGACAACCAGATGACATACAAAGTTTATGGACAAAAAACATGGCGGTGCAAAACAATCCAAAGTCAAGTCAAACTAATTTGTTGCCCATGTTGGGTCACTGCAGCTGAAATCAGTTCCAGCACTTTTCAATAACCTCCTGCAGAGGAGAATTACAGGACTGGTCACTGTGGTTCACATAAAACAAAAGAAGCTCAATAACCCAGCTCTGATTCTTGTCCAAGGTCAATTTTGGCAACTTCACTTTTCTGTACTGAGAGAAAGCCATTAATTGTACAAACAAAGCAAGCTGCACTTCTTTTCCAAATCAGACTAGAATTAGCAAGCCCTCAAATTCTTTGGGAAAGCCATTTAATCATTTTGATATATTTTTGAGAGATACCATCCAAAAGATATTGCTTCCCCTGGTCTCTCACTACCAATTATAATTACAGATTTGTACAAGCATGTATTTCAGACTGTGACTATCTGCACCATTCTTTTACTATAGGCAATTCATTGAGCTACAGAATGGATCCAACACATCAGAGCTTTTTCCATACAAAAGTGCTAATGGCACTGCAGTTTGCAGCATTTTTTTTCTGCCAGATGGATGATCATATTGGTGTAATGTTCCCAGCAATTTTTGCAACTCAGCAATAGACTGTACAAGATTTAGTGAATGCTGTTTAGCTAGACTTTGCTTACATAGAGAGTATGCAGATACTTGCTCACTATTGAAGGATTCACTCCGATGGGATATGAAGAACCATGTTCTATTTTGCCTTACATTTTCAAGACGACTCTGAAGAAGAAATAAGTTTCCAGCTTATGCTGTAAGTTGTATTCTGACATCTGGCATTCCAGAACACACAGTAAATGTTCAGACAACCTAATTTTACTGACAACTAACTAGCTCTCTCTTAAAGGCGTAAAACAAGCAAACAGAGTTAGTCCCGAAGCACACCTGGTAGAAATGAACAGTCAATCAGGGAAATGAAAGCCAGGCATTATCCATCAACTTCACAGAAATGGAAACCTTAAGAAATGGTGTCTCTGAAGGTCAGGACTGTATGCAGCGGTCGGGGCATGTAAGTAATTGCCACAAGTTTTACAAAGCAGACTTCCAACAATGTTGACAGAGATACCTTAAACACCACAAATCTGAATCACATATGATAGATGAAACAGACTCACACAGGGTTATACTGTGCTCAACTGGGTTTCATTTTTGGCAATAAAAGTATTTATGCCACCAGATAGTCTGGAGAATTTGTTTTTCAACTGAAACGTTAACTAAGCATCAACAAAAGCCACGAGCTCGGGAGGCACACAGATGGCTACTCTATCTGTTTTTGTTGTGCTTTTTTTTTTTTAATTTGTTTTTAATATCCTTATTACTACCTCCCACCTTAAAACATTCACTACCTGTAGTATAAAAGAAAACTGAGCACCTGAAAAGTCTAATAAACATGAAAGCTGCACTGCTCAGAGCTTAGAAATCAGGAAACAGCTTTTTGGTAGTGTGAGTTCTCTCATCTGTCCTTTACTCATACATATTTCCCCACTGAGATTCTGGTTGTGCATTCATACAAGGTCTGCTTAAAGACAGGAGTCAACCTGCTCTGTGGAAGACGGCGAACCACAAAGTGTTGGAGGGCAGGAGGGTATCAGAAATAAACATGACATGTGATTGTCCTGTTCTCACACTCCTCCCTAAGCACTGCTTTTGGACAAAAGCAACATTCTAGGCTACGTGCACATTGATATGATATACTCATAACCACAGCTGGTTTGCTGCTTTAAAGAGGTGTGTAGATTATATTTGAATATCATGTTTATTGAGGTTGCAGAGAGCCCTTGAAAATGATCACGATGCATAGAAAATATATGAAATTAAACTTACTGATAATTATTTTTCTATAGAAGGAATGATAATGAACTTCTAGTTCAACAAATTAATTTTTAAATAAAGCAATGAAGTAAGAAATCAAACGCTTTCCTGACAGTATATACTTGATTTGCAGAATAGCAGCAGCCCCTCTAAACACACATTCTTTTACACTGAGAAAGGTACAATGTAGCTGATACACTCATAACACTTAGGGATTGCATACATTCTTAACAAGGGAGACCAAATGCATGTTTTGGTACATGCATACAGCACAGGTGCTGATGACTATGATTATAGCTGCTTGACACCTTTCATAATCATCAAGTGTTGCTGAATCACAATCACTGAGGCTGAAAATTTCCACATCAGTTATTTTGCATCAGACTGATTTTTGGTAGGCTTAATTGTTTTTGCCAGAATGTCAATGTATTTCAATACAAGGTCAGAGAAAATACTTGCTGTTCCATTAAAAGAAATTGCTATTGAAAGGAAGAAAAAACCCACAGCTTCTAGTTTGAAGGCAAAACTTGAAAATAAGCCTTTGTGCCAACATGCTGTCTTCATGAAGATCTATCTGAATTTGTTCACATTAGAACCTTTTAAGCTTTTCAGTCTGCAACCATTCAGCAGACTAACTCAAAAAATAATTTCAAGATGTTGTGCATGCACCAATGTAGGCTATAGGACAGAACCAATCAAGCCAGGTAGCACCTTTTCAGAGCCAGATACAATAGGAGAACAAAAACTGTCCCTCTCGAACTTCTAAAGATTTCCATTGCTGGAGTTCAGGAAGATTGTTCAACAGGAAGACTCAAAGTCTGAACACAGATTGATGAAAGGTCCCAGTCCAACCAAAAACTGAGCCAGAATTTGCAGTCCCCTGAACAGACATTCATCAGTATCTGAAATAAAAAACTCCAGAGACTTCCCCTACTGTCATATGCTGTGAATTCCACTGGCAAAAATGAAACTGTACTAGGATGGAACTATCATGTGTTCCTGTAATGCCGTAAGCAGTTAGATACACTGAATTCAGCATTGGGAGTCAATGCTGCTCAACACCATAAGCTCAAGCTAAACTTTGCAAGTGCACACGTGCTAAGTATCCCTCCGTTGCAGGATTACATGCCATCCCTTCCTTACCTCGCAGCCCAGAGCGAAGGCTGTTCATGGACGCTCCATACAATCCTTCATATTTAGCCCGAGATCCGTGCTCATGCAAAGCTGTGTCATGCTACATTAGTGCAGATCTCAATTTTGAAATTGGTATTAAAGGTACAGGGCATTTGACTCAGACCATCCAGAATCAGTGCTTTTTCTTGAATCATTCACCCCCTAGTTCAGCCCTCTCATGATTAAAAAAGACAAGCAGAAAGACAAAGAAAAGAGAAGTCTTGTTCAGAGTTGCTTAGTTCTATGATGAAAGTATTCTTTCAACTTCAATTGGAGTAGGTAACTATTTTGTTTTAATTAAGGAAAATTCAAGCATCAAGATAAAATCTTCTGGAAGCCTACTACCTTTGAATTACTTTTTTTGAATGAACACCAGAGATAACACCCTCACTTTACAATCTAAATCCTTGAACAGCTTTTTACAAAATGTCTAACTCTGAGATTAGGTAGTCTGCTGAAAACAAAAGAAGCCCCAGGCACTGAAAATAGAAGCTGTGGAATTTACACAGCTAAAATGTACTCCTGCCTAAAAAACTGGATGAACGCAGGCCACCACAGCTTTCCTTTAGATAGACTTGATGTCTGCATTTTGCAGTTACAGGTCCCACCTCAGCAACACAGAGATGGATCAGGAATTTCAATGGCACTGCTTTATGTAGCATATGCAGGCCAAAGATAACACTACAGTTCAAATCGTTCTGTTGATCAGATCAAGGCTATGTCAATTGATGTCCACACATCTCTGAACTTGAAAAAAAAAAAAACAACTTGAAGTTTTATGGCTTTGGAAGAAATTGTCTTCAGATAGTTATTTTCACTATCAGTTTTATGACAGTGGGATAACCACTTCTGATGTTGCAATTGTAAAGAAAAGCATCGTCTGACTGAAGAATTATTTACCTATCCTACAGTACTTTTTACAGCAATTCCCAGGTAACAGCTCCAGAAGTCAAAGTCTCTGAAAGGCTGTAGATTCTGGTATCTGCCCCAGTAAGAATGCACCAAATACAATTTCATCAACAAATGTTTACCTGATCTAAAAAGAATGTGTAAATAAACATGGAAAATGGATGGTATTAATAATCTATATGGGAAATCACCTACAAAAGTGATACCTAAAAATAGAATGGAGAATGAAAAATAGAATAGAATGGTATATGAGTATATGTTAATGTTTGTGGGCCCTGGAGAACCTCATGAGGTCCAACACAGCCAAGTGTGAGGTCTTGCATCTGGGTCATGTCAACCTCCACTACCATTACAAACTGGAGGATGAAAGGATAAAGCACAGCCCTCTGAGAAAGGACGCAGGGGTACCGGTGGATGGGAAGCTGGACATGAGCCAGCAATGTGCCCCCACAGCCCAGAAAGCCAACCGTATCCTGGGCTGCATCAAAAGAAGCATGGCCAGCAGGGTGAGGGAGGTGATCCTGCCCCTTTGCTCTGCTCTGATGAAACCTCATCTGGAGTACTGTGTCCAGTACAGAAGAGACATGGACCTGCTGGAGCATGTCCAGAGGAGGGTCACAAAAATGATCCAAGGGATGAACACTTCCCTTTGAGGACAGGCTGAGAGGGCTGGGGCTCTTCAGTCTGGAAGACAGCAGGTTCCTGGGAGACCTGTGAGAGGCCTTTCAGTATCTGAACAGTGGCTATAAGAAAGTACAGACTCTTTAGCAGGGTCTGTTGTGATTGGACAAAGGGAAATGATTTCAAACTAAAATGGGAGATTTAGATGGAGGTAGGGAAAGTTTCCTACAGTAAGAGTTGTGAGGCACTGGAACAGACTGCCCAGAGAGGTGGTGGTTGTCCCATCCTTGGAGACACTCAAGGTCAGGCTGGACAGTGCTGTGAGCACCCTGACCTAGCTGTAGGTGTCCTGGTTCATTGCAGGGGAGTTGGACTAGATACACTTAAAAATCCTTTCCAACTCAGATGATTGTATGATTCTGTGATCTCACTAGACTAGCAGAAGATGTGCAACAAAACTATTTAGAGAAGTCATTTTTGCATATATCCCATTTAGTACACTTACAAAATTTAAGTCAAAAGAAGTTTCTAAAAGAAGATAGTGATTTTAAATCTCCAAATCAACTGTTCTATAGTACACCAATCTAGTCTAACACCCTATCTGCTCAAACAGAAAAAAAACAATGGATTCAAGCCCTAAGAGAGCTGCTGGGAGAACAAGAGTTACACATACGAATTACTGATTGATTTTACCACGTTGTGTCCTAAGTACAGGTTCTTACTCCTAACACGATTTTTTCTGAAGTGACACATACAGTAGCATGCTGCACAATGTGGCAACACAAAGAAAAGTTGTCCTTATATCAGAAATTTTACCCTAGACTTAGTCTGATATACAGATTGAATACGTAGGAAAAAACACTTATAGACTGCAAATACAGCTGGGTAATAGCAGATTATTTCACCTGGTGTTTTCCTAATAGGTTTCTCACACAACACAGGGTGCTTCATTCAAGCCTCATTTGAGCTTCCCAGGGGCCTTTGTTTCTGAAAGCCTCAACTCTCACAAAACAGAAAAGCAAAACCACAGAAGCTGTAGAGTGTATCGGAGTCTAGAGACTGCAGGTGTTTCTGCTAAAGGCTGGCTATGATCATGCAGCATCGTGCAGCCTGGGTGCTGTGTGTACACATGCCTACCGTATTTTTCCTCCCATCTATCTCATTTTTTAAAAACTCAATTCTGTCAGTGTCTGCCCTTTTTTCTAGTAAGCAGCTCTGCTGCTGAATGACCTGCAAAGACAGGATTCATTTTCTTATTACTGAATCACTCAGGCTTCCAATTTCAGCTTTTGAACGTATGCTGTTGTCCTGCTAAGTCCGTGTTCCCAGTTATCAGGTCACCTATCAACCTTCCTTTCAGCAGCTTCATCTCCTGTAACATGACAACACAAGGCTCATCTTCCAGGCTTGAGAAAACCCTGGGCTCCTCCTTCCATCTATTCTTTGCTGTTCTTGGAATTAAAATGCTACAACTGGATGCAGTATCTTAGTAAAGCCCTAAGCGACCTGATCTGTGCACATTACAACAGTCCCTGCTACTCAATACTTCTATAACCAGATATTACGTAAGTCCCATTAGCTTTGCATTGAGTGTACATGTAACACTGCTATTTACAAAACCCCTAATTCATTTTCTTCTCTGACAGGCAGCTTTCCAAGGGGTAAGAGGGTATCCCTGCAGGGTGAAGGGATTTCTCAGATACTGCACTATATTTGGCTACAATCATACACATTTTGCCAGGACCATTTAACTCAATTACTCACACCATACTTGTACCACCAACCTGCTCTGCTCGTTGTTGGCTACTGCGCCTAACCATAATCTTGAGCTACCAGCACAAAGTCCAGGTGATGCTGTGTGACCAGTGCATGGGACACCAGCAATGCCCTTGTTCATTAGCATCTTCCCATGTACGGGCATCTGCTCACAAACCAGCCAGACTCCAGCACACAGCGTACAAATGAAAAGGCAAATATTTAATTAAGATGTCACATAATCCTACACTGTATGCTTCGGGGGATAAGTACACTATATTCTACATGGGGACCGGTAACTACTCAGCTTGTAACCTTGCCAATGTGAAAGAAAAAAAGAAAGAAAAGAGAAGAGTATCAGGTTAGTTTGACAGGTTGGTCATCAAGATGACTGGTATTAACTATACAATGCCATTCTTTGTTGACAGAAACCTAAATTAACTGTTCCATTATTTTGGCAGAATTGGCAAGAGGCTAACAGGTCTGTAGTTCCTTGTGTTGAGTGTAACAAAAAGAACAAAATCCTAGAGCATCGTTTCTGAAAAGAAAGAAGCTTTCTCTGTGAGACTGACTTGGAGTGAGTCAGTATGATATGGGTTTGAATGTGGCTTAATGTGACATAAAAAGGGATTGTGCACATCTGTGAATGGCAAATTCAGAAGTAGATTAGCTCAGGATAAAGGTTACAGGTGACATTCATCACAGTCAAGCTGTCTTTTGTTTGTTTTTGATAAGCCAGTATATGACAAGCTTTATCTACGTGCATATAACATTCATAAACCAATGGACACAGGCAGTTTAGCATCATTGTTTAACTAGTGCTTGACAACGCATTGGATCACAGTACTTTATAGATGTGACATGCTCCTAACAGATTGTCACATTCCTGGCATATCTCCAGACACTGTTTATACTTAACAACAAAAACAACTTAGCAACAAAAAATTAGAACACATAACAAACACTTCCTTATAAGCCATTTGGGATTGTTCTACATTTGGCACTGCTTTTTGAATAACCCTATAATCCATCTTCAGGTTCTCAGCTATTAGATTTAGGTCAAAAGCATGCACTACAAGATAGAATATACGTAGCCTATGTAAAATAAACACTAAAAATGCACTTCATAGTTACAGTTGAGAATCATAGAATCATAGAATCATAGAATCACTAAGGTTGGAAAAGACCTAAAAGATCACCCAGTCCAACCGTTCACCTATTCCCAATAGCTCCTACTAAACCATGTCCCTCAACACAACATCCAGCCTTTCCTTGAACACCCCCAGGGTCGGTGATTCCACCACCTCCCTGGGCAGTCCATTCCAGTGCCTGACCACCCTTTCTGAAAAGTAATACTTCCTCATGTCCAGCCTGAATCTCCTCTGCCGTAGCTTGAAACCATTCCCCCTGGTCCTATCACTAATGACACGAGAGAAGAGGCCGACCCCCAGCTCACTACAACCTCCCTTCAGGAAGTTATAGAGAGCAATAAGGTCTCCCCTGAGCCTCCTCTTCTCCAGGCTGAACATTCCCAGCTCCTTCAGCCTCTCCTCATATGGCCTGTGTTCCAGACCCCTCACCAGCTTTGTTGCCCTTCTTTGAACACGTTCCAGGGCCTCAATATCTTTCTTGCAGTGAGGGGCCCAAAACTGGACACAGTACTCCAGGTGCGGCCTCACGAGTGCTGAATATAGGGGAACAATCACCTCTCTGCTCCTGCTTGCAACACTGTTTCTGATGCAAGCCAGGATGCCATTGGCCTTCTTGGCCACCTGGGCACACTGTCGGCTCATGTTCAGCCGAGCATCAATCAATACCCCCAGGTCCATTTCCTCTACGCAGTCCTCCAGCCACACCGCCCCAAGCCTGTAGCGTCGCCTGGGGTTGTTGTGGCCGAAGTGCAGGACCCGGCATTTGGCCTTGTTGAAACTCATCCCATTGGCTCCAGCCCAGCTCTCCAGCCTGTCCAGATCCCTCTGTAGGGCCTCGCTACCCCCAGGCAGATCCACACTTCCAGCCAATTTGGTGTCATCTGCGAATTTACTGAGGGTGCACTCGATGCCCTCATCGAGGTCATCAATAAAGATATTGAAGAGGACAGGCCCCAGCACTGACCCCTGCGGAACACCACTCACGACCGGTCGCCAGCTGGATTTAACTCCATTCACCACCACTCTCTGTGCCCGGCCCTCCAGCCAGCTCCTTACCCAGCCAAGAGTGTACCCATCCAAGCCTCTGGCTGCCAGCTTCTGCAGGAGAATGCTGTGGGAGACAGTGTCAAAGGCTTTGCTGAAGTCTAGGTAGACCACATCAACAGCCTTTCCTTCATCCACCAGATGGGTCACTAGATCATAGAAGGAGATCAGGTTGGTCAAACAGGACCTGCCCTTCATGAACCCATGCTGGCTAGGCCTGATCCCCCGGTCACCCTGCACATGCCGCATGATCTCCCTCAAGACGATCTGCTCCATAACCTTCCCTGGCACCGAGGTCAGGCTGACAGGCCTGTAGTTCCCCGGATCCTCCTTACGACCTTTCTTATAAATGGGAGTCACATTGGCAAGCCTCCAGTCTTCTGGGACCTCACCAGTCAACAAGGAGCGCTGACAGATGATGGAAAGCGGCTCGGCTATCACCTCCGCCAGTTCCCTCAGCACTCTCGGGTGGATCTCATCTGGCCCCATCGACTTGTGACAGTCCAGCTGGAGCAGTAGGTCTCTGACTGTTTCTTTCAGAATCACAGGGGGGTTAGTGTGCTCCCCGGCCGAGATTACCAGGTCAGAGAAAACCAGAGAAAAACCTCAGCTAAATCGATCATCTGTGCAGATACTCAAAACCCAATTGGACCAAGTCCTGGACAATCTGCTCTAGCTGACACTCCTTGAGAGGTGGGGGGGGGGAGTGGTTGGTCTCAACAGGACACTGCCAACACAAATAACTCCAAGATTTGTTATTTTGATCTGTGAAAAAGTAAGTCATCTCAATTCTGCAATTCATTGCACTCAATAGAACCTGCAGAGACAGTAACTGAGATTTAAATACAGAAACCTGGTTTTGGTATCAAAGAGTTCTGTGAAAGATCCTCCTCTAACCACAGCACAATAAGACGCAGGTGTCCTGTCAGAACAGTTGACGGTACAGGGATTACACTGACGGCCTATCCTGAATACATGGCACACTGACAAAAAATACACATTTCCTCAACTGTATCATTGTTCTGCATTTCAGAAAACAGAAGAGATCCTCTAATTCCCCTCTGGGGAGCATTTCTTTTTTTCAGTCAGTGATTAAGAAGCATTTTTAATCTGTGGAAGATGGAGGCTTATCTTACCAACTTGGTGGACAGGAATTGCTGTGTTTCAGGCAGTGCTGTTGAAGAACTGGGTGAGGGCTGTATAGCTCAGTGAGTTGCAGGCTCCCGAGGTTCTCAAAGCTTCTGTGGGATAGCTCACATTCTAACATCATTTCTGTGTGTTCTCCTTTAACCTTGCTTCTGCTGTAAATACATGTAGTCTTGAATGACTGAAATCCACAGCAGAATGCATTTCAGCCACTTTAGTTCAGTATGAGCAGAACATTTCTAATAAGCCATCCAACAGTAGATCCCAAATTTTTTCTGAGGTTAACCACTTAGTGTTTATTGCTGTATAACCAAGTCGGCTTCCAATATTTACTTCTGGGTTAAATAAGGTTAATGAATTATTGGGAAGAGAAAAGACAGTATATGCTTATTTTAACATATATTTATGTTAAAATTTTAAAGATGCACTGCAGACACAACTGCTTAAGAAGGGCCACAGATTAATCTAGGTGTCCATGTTGCAGACCAAAACGGCTTAAGAATCTGCTTTTTTATGTGTGCCTAGGCTCATATTTGTATCTGTAGTATTCCTGTTATAAACAACAAAAATCAATACAAAGGCTCAAGTTGCTCACACTGGATTTCTCTTCCTCAGAAGCAAGCAGTCCTACTGGCTGCTCACAGAAGAACAGACAACTGCTTCAGTTAAAGCGTTGGTCACTACTAAGATCTGAGGAATCTATCAGACAACCATTTTACAGGGCATGCAGATCCTGTTGGGCGAAGGGCTGAAAATCAGTTCCCGAATTCAGGAAGGGCTTAGGCAGGATCCAGTCTTCTACCTGTTCCAAGAGCTCCTTCCACTGAATTCAAGAGGAAAATGCTGGGTCTTTACATCTCTGCTAAAAGAGCCAGGTGTTTCTGACTTTCTTCTGCCGTGTATTCTACAATAACAAGGATGAAGCTCCGTGTCAGATACACTGTACCAGACCCGGTCAGACTTTCTGACCTGTTCAATTAACTACATCAAATTTTCAATGGACAGCACTTTTTTTCACTGAAAGCTACTCCCTTGGTAAATCTTGACTCTCGAAGGCCAGCTTTTTCAGCACTTGAGCTGTTAGAAAAAAGGGAACTTTGGATTTTACTTTTATTAGAACACAGTGGTGGTAGGGAAGAGAGGAGTACTTTTTCTTCCTGTCTTTTTGTTCTCTGTAAAAGGCTCAGTTGGCTGGGCTGATATTTCCAAAAACTGAATCATTTTCAAAGAAAGATAAGAAAAAATTAGCAGCCATCAAGCAATGGTCGACAGATTTGAAGGAATGGAAAACTGAAAGTAAGGTCTGGCTTGTCCTACACAGATCACTGTGCAGTCGTCACAGACTCAAGATTACACAAATGTGGATATTCTGTCAGGATAAAGCCTACTGTAGCTAATCATAGCTGTTGCTGTAATTTAGCTTCAGATTGGATAACGTGTTCCAACACCATAAAGTTGCTGAAAATACAGCCTAGCAGAATCTCAAACTGGAGACTGGGTATCAGTTAGCTGGTATGTAAGCTCCCCCCTGAGGAACGAAGAATTATTGCACTACATGTCAATAAACTACTGCAGTCCTTCCTGAAAGACAGCAAAAAAGTATTTCTACCACACTGCACAGTGAGACAGTCAGAATCAGGTCTCTTCGGGCTGTTTTACAACTTTTGTTCAAGTTTTGTACAAAGACAAACTTAACAAAGAGCTAAGAAAAAAAATAATAATAATAATATAACACTTTTCCAAAGTGCATTTCCACTTCTTTGTGAACATCAACCCGGATACACTTGTAAAGTACTAAAGACTACATATGGCCATTACCCTTCAGCCAGTGATACCCGGGGAATTCTGGGCACAGAACATCTACACAGAGCAAGTCCAGCTCTTGTTGGCAATTCCACAGGTATCCTGACAAGAAGTCCAGAAAGAAAAAAAACAGAAGACAGCTAAGAACATAGGAAACTCAATTAAGGGAAAATTAAAGATAAGAATTCATCTGTTAGAGATATGGTGCATGAGTGGATTCATTAGCTGCGTATACACGTTTAAAAAGAAAAAAAAAAAAACAAAACAAAAAAAAACAGAGATCAAATCAAAGATCAAATCACAGCATAATTGTCTGAAGGTTCCTGGCTGAGGGAGAGTCAGATGGGATTAGATAATGCTTGAAGTCTCCAATGAAAGAAGGAATACCATAAGTTACAGATAGATCGGATGTGTGAGACTGAGTGTGCATTTGCTTGTTTGTGTCCCAGTAGAGAAGTCAAACCTGGAAGACACCACGTCCAAGACTTTGGGATTTCAGGAGAGCTTCCTTCTGCGTTTCATCATTAGGCTCACTGTGTTGTTAGACTGGGGAACACTGCCAAATAATTATAAGATTACATTAAAACTAAATCCCCATATCGTGAATAGCACATGCTGGCAAGTAACAAGCTGAAATAAAGAATCAGCTTTAGCTGCTCACTGATATCACAAACACACACCCACTAAGCAGCAAATTAATTCACTTCTTCAAAGTGAAGAATTGTAAGGTCCTCTAACAACTCCTCAGCTTAATCACTTAAGTTTTCCCCATTTAAATTTTCCTTACCTACAACTGAGCCATAAAATTGACTTTATGTCTGCACAGCAAGAAGATAAAGACACCTTCCCAGGCTATAACCCCAAGTAATCTGAAAGAAGATCGTCCAATATCTCCCATTTTTGTCCTGATTCCAAACTGAAACAAGAATCAGAACTTCCAAAATGCTGCAAGAAAGCCTAACTTTATAGCAAATGAGAACCCAGAAGCACTGACTGGCAGTTTAACCTAGCTGAAAATATAAGTTCCCAACTCAACAGATAGAGCAGAAATCTTTAAAAAGCACTGGAGAACTACACTTACTGAGACTTTGGTCAGGGCAGGATACTTGGAATCAGTATAATTCACAGGAAGGCCTAAATATTACATGCTCAGTTCCAAACTGAGAACTCCATCCTTCATTTCAGTGAAATGCTATGAGCATTTATGCACCATATTGAAGCACTTCGTTGGTATTAACCAAAGAGGAACATAAAAGAGGGAAACAAAGAAGTGTGCTCAGAGTTAGCAATGCTACTTTCTAAGGCTTCAAGGTATTCCTTGGAGATCTCTAGGTAACAACAGTGCTTCTCCCTGCCTAGCTTCAGTACCGTACAGCCTAGTGATCAAGGAACATGGTAAAGTAATAACCTAATCACTAACAACTGGCAATGGTTGCAAAAGCTTGTAGAAAGAGAACTTCCTGAGAAATGAAATGAAAGGGTAGAGCTTTATTATTTGACAAACTGTTACAACTACTAATAAAGTAGTCAATACTCATCTGATGCACCTAAAGAAAAAAATACTTAATAAGAGACACGTCAAGGTTATTATGGTGCAACCTTTTTCTTCCTTTTGTCTCCAAAACAAACAGCAGAGGAAAAAGGAAATTGGGTGAGTATAAAAGGGTTGTTTTTATAACTCCTTTCTCTAAGTTCACTAAATTCATCTGTTTGGAGTCATTCCTTGCCTCTCAATTGATTCCTTCAATAATCTACTCATTTACCCTTGGTCTTTTAAATCACACTTAAGTTGGATGTCTGAGACACCTAAGATAGATAGGGTAAGCACCCAAAGGCTAAATCAGTAACTTCTAAGCTTTTTAGCTCTGTCAATGGATCACAATCAGTGTTCAGTTCTTGCAGACACACTGTGCAGCCTTATCTGCAAGCCAGGAAATATCACCAAGCTTTACAATATGGTTCAAGAGTTCCTGAAATAGGCTTTGATACAGCTTTCTGTATCTTGCCTAATTCACATTTTTAGTTCCCCTCAGAGTATGAAACAGAAAGAGATTTTGAAACTAGCTGCCAAGCTGAAAAGTTCTGGAAGTGACTTTAAATGATAATAATGTGAATAGGTGTTTTTTTAGAGGGTGCAGCAGATCCAGCTTACAAGGAATGGGTAACGTAGATTTCAGAGAGAAGGGTAAAAGATGGTATAATCTCTAGTTAGCAGAAGTTGACTAAAGCAAGTAGAACAAGGTTAAATTTAAAAATGAAAAAAAAAAAAAAAAAAGTGTTAGAGGGAAGAAATAATCCAATTATTTTTGTATGTAATTATGAAACATTAATTCTGACAGTGCTCGAGGACCAAGTACTGAGGACTAAGTGCACGTAAACACTACTTCAAATGAAGAGCAATACTCTTTTCTCTCCTGTCACCTAAACACTCATACTGAAAAGGTACAGAATAACTTATCTGAGGCTAAGCTGTTAGAGAATTTCAAGCCCGGAGCTCAAGGACCAAAACTATATTTTCAAGTTTCAATTTAAAAAATGTTTCGGATTGTGTTATACATCAGGAAGGTGTAAAAGCTCCAGCTTTTACTGAATTCCTATGCGGTGGCGGAGTGTAGAAAAAGAAGCAGCTAGAGTGCAATTCTGCTTTGAGTATGCTGTAGAGGAGTCATTTATTGAAACCATGAGAGATCTTCCCAGGTGGTTACACATGGAGAGAGCACATCCAAGCAAAGCGACCAGATCCAGGAAACATCAAATAAGAGAGTGTAAAACATTCATCAATGACTTGCAGAGCAGCTCACCCATCTGATAATGGAGGAGGAAAATGGAAATCATTAATTCCAAGTTTAGTACATAGAGAAGTAGTAACATTAATAAGCCATTGGCAAGAAAGGCCAAACGTGCCTCAATCGCCCTTTGGCAACTTCCCTTTCCTATTAGAGACACAACAAAGTAATACAGCTTCCTCTAGATGTGACTTTATATAACAAACAATGGAATTAGACACTCCCCATCGCTTCGGGTGCAGCAGAGAAGATCGTTCCATGTCATCACTAAGTGACTCGTTTGGGCACACACAAATAGGGCTGGCTCCTCTACACACAAGCAGCAAGTTGGTTTAGCAACAAAGACCTTGTCAGGGCAGCCACTTTAAAAGCAGTCTCCTATTTCTGCCATAATACTCCAGAGGTGGTTTTTCACACAGAAAACTTCTCAGGATAAAAATAAATATTTTAATATTGGAGCACTATCTGAACAAGATAGTTGAAACATAGGTGCAATATTATTTTGCCTTCTGGGAGTTTCTCATATATTTCACACACTATAATCTGACTGAAAAACCTAACCCACCGTTCAGATATGAAAGACAATACCTTTCACAAAAAAAGTTCTTTTATCAATAACAAGTATTAAGAAAAAAAAAAGAAAATATTTCAGCTTTCCAACTATTCAGTCTATCCTACTTCTTTCAGTTAAATACATACAAAGCTATATAAACACAAGATTACATTAAAATATTTCTGATACTATTTTCCATGCAAAAAAAGAGAACATTTTGCCACATATTATGCAAACTGGAGCTTTATCCCAAAGTTGTCACTCTTTGATGCGTTCCACATGTTGAAAGTCTGAAAGCAGCCAAGTATGAAATAGGGAGAACTCTTTAGTCCCTCACATTTTCTAACACGAGCATCACAGCTGCATGAAGAATGCTGAAAAGAAGACTGACCTTATCCAGAGAGCAGAATAAAAGCTTTTTTCAGCGTGAAACGGTAATTTTGCTTTTAAACTGCAGATGAAAGCAGTCTGGACTGATCTGACAGCCCACCAACCAACAGTGCTGCTAAGACCTCCCAGAAAGTGCAAGGAAAAGTGGCAGAAGGGGTTGTGGACAAGGCCAGCTTACCCCTTGCACCACAGAGAAGGGAGAGGTTTCACAGAGGGGGGTGGAGATGGAAGCTATTTCTACAAACCACAGAATCATAGAATGGCTTGGGTTGGAAAGGACATCAAAGATCATCCAGTTCCAACCTCCCTGCCATGGCCAGGGTTGCCAACCACTAAATTAGGCACTAGATAAGGTTGCCCAGGGCCCCATCCATGCTGGCCTTAACCAACATCAGATGAACACTGATAGGGAGGAGAAGTCCATTGTGCCAAAGAGAACGGTCATACGTAAAACAAGGAAGCTAATTCATGTTTTATTGGAAATATCCTCCCTTTGAAAACAATGATGGTTGTGTTGGTTTTTTGTTTTGTTTTGTTTGTTTCTATCAAAATTGATTTCTTTTTCTGTAAATAAAGTAGATGCTTTCTGAGATCTGAGCGCTGAGTAGAAGTGTGCAAAGAACATTCAAATTATCACAGGTTTGTAACCAAGGAAAATGGTGGTAAACAAAACTTGAATAATGTTCTAAATGAGGTTAAAGAACTTCCTATAACACCTTGCCTTGAACCAGGACCTTCTTAACTTGGAACCAGTCCTATATCTGATCATAAAAGCAGTCCTCAACCAATAATCTGGAAAGTCGGTTATGAGTCATTTATAAGGGACAATAAAACAATGTGAAATAAAATAAGCTAAGAAAAGGTGCCAGTTTGTGTCACCTTCTACACTGAAACTACAGTAGGATTTGAGGGAAGATTCGGGAGGGCCAGGTGACAAGCACCAGAGACAGGAAAGCAGTGGGGCCACCTGAAGAGAACATTGTTTTGCTTCTTGATGAGGCCTTGTGAGGTGCACGGTTGATACTTATCCATCACGAGAGGATAACGAAGTTAGAATCACTTCTCAAGGGAGGAAACAGCAAGTGAAAAGTTGCTTCAAATAAAAAGGACCGGTAACAGGAAGACTCAGCTGGCCCTTAAGCATCTTTTATTCAGTATCACAATGCAATTATTTAAAAACCACTATCGTTATCTCTGTTGTGCAGACGCTAAAACGTGAATGAGGAGGATGAACATGATCAGAAAGATATCACATGGTGAATAAAACCACCTGCTTGTCATCACCCTTCCCACCCCCTGAGCCGTGAAGCTGAGCTGGGAATGAGACCCAAGCCTCCTGCTCTCCATCTCAGGCCTCTCACCCATCCATTACTGCGTGCTTTGTAGACCAAACTCACTCAATTGTGTGAGACAGTGTATAACCTAACTGTGTATCTTGGAAATGTATCTAGCAGCACTGTGACAATAAAAGAGAAGCCCTTTCTCTATATGGATGGAGTAACTTCAGTCCCTAGGATTCTCTAATGCTACCTCTCCAATAGCAGAATAACCTGAAATAGAGCCAAGTTCCAGAACAGTATCCTAAATCACAAGATCATCCTTTCACCAACGTGCTCATAACATATTTCAGCTGCTATGACATAATCCTAACATTTTGCAAATATGTTAATCAAATGAAAAAAAAATGTTTCAGTCTTTAAAAGCATTATTTTTATGGGAATTTCATAAAAATATAAGGCATACAGTTGATGAAGTTGTATAAGGCAAATAGTTGATGCAAGCATATTAAAAGGTTATAGAATTATCCAGATCACGAGGCTATTTGTAGGTTTTCAGTAGCAGCTCATATCTCATTTTCTGAGGTGCCATTTGGTATTTAATGAATATTCATAAAATTTTGGTTCCTTTTAAAACTAAAAAGGCTTTTTCTTGAGTCCTGTTCCTTTCCTCCTTAAAAGTTTAATTTAAAAAGGCTTGAGTCCTTTCAAGTACCTCCTATCAAATTTCTTCACTTGGACCAAGGTACCTCTTGGGTATTACCTTGACAGAATGAGGTTTGTTTAATGATCATAGCATTAAAACCTCATGCTCTGAAGACATGCATTAGCACGCTGGGGAGCAGGGTGTAAAAACAAGAGGTGAAGCGGGTTTCTTTCCTTCCTTCCTTTCAACAAATCACACATCAATAAGTAGATCTTTAGACATCTTATTTATTACTTTGTCAATGAACTGTTTTCCTAAAAATGGTGATTCCTTAGTCGTTCTAAGACAAATCTTCCTATTAATTCTGAGACATTGCAAAAATCATAATTTATTTCAGTGCTACAGGATAATACTGCCAAGGAACAATTCACCCCTCAAGAACTCCCTAGTCATTTACATCTGTTGCTGTCTGGCAAATTCAAAGACATATGCAAACACCAAAAGCTCAGTCCATTTCTCACTTTTGTTGCACAGACTATACTCGTATAAAGTAGGGCTGTACAGTCAGAACAACTTTTTATACTCCCTCACATTGGTGTAAAAGTCATCATCTATTGAAGACCCTCTTGTGACAAGCTCATGCTATTACCACTGTGTTCCTGGTTGCACAGGCCACTGTCATTTTTGTTCCTTCCTTTTTATTGTCTTATTTTTCTATATTCATTCCAGGAACCCTTAGGTCTTGCTCAGAGTTGGCCTTTTACATTGTTTTGGTTCTGGTTAAATAACCTCTGACCCATTTGCTTAATAAGTCATCCAGATGCTCCGCTCACTGATCACAAGGATTTTGTGTTTACAAAACATATCCCAAATTCTTACTGGGCCTTTCTGTATTTTATCTTCTCCATCTGGCTGCAAAATGCATTTAATTGGTTCTGAGGTGCTTGTAATTACTTAACAAATCATAGGATCACTGGAGAATTCAGGTTGCAAGGCACCTCGGGAGATTTCCAGTCCAGCCTCTTGCTCTAAGCAGGTCAGCTATGAGTTCAGATCACATTGCTGAAGGCATTTTCCAGCTGGGGCTTGAAATCCTCCCAGGACGGAGACAGCACAACCTTGTGAACAACTTGTTCCAATATCAACTGTGCTCATGAGGCAAAAGTTTCTTAATACATTCAGCTTTAACCTCTCACTTCAACTTAAGTCTACTGTCATCATGAAGAATTTGGCCCCATCTTTCTGATAACATTTCTATGCACCTGGGGCTCCTGCTAGTCTCCCACGTTATCCCTGGCAAGTCACCTTTTCTCCAGGGTGAACAAGCCCAGCTCACTCAAGCCCTTGCTCACACTGCAAGTGATCCAGCTCTGAGCAGCTGGGTGGTACCCACCTGAACTTGTTCCAGTTTGTCAATCTCTTAACAGCATTCAAGGTCCAAGAACTGGAATCTAAGAACCACAACCACTGCCCTTTATCTGCTGGCTACATGCTTATTAATACTGTCCAGGATTCTGATGGCTTTTTTTAATCTGCCAAGGCACACTAATGGCTAGTTTCACCTTCCTGTCTACCAGGCAAGTCCTCTTCAACAAAGCTTCCCCAGCCATTAAGTCCCATCCTACATGGGGTACAAGGGGCTTTGCCCTCCCTAGAAAGCATCAGCCATTGCCCTTCAATTGTTGGAAATCTAATGAAAGAACACTGAATCAAGCCATAATTGAGACCACTGTTCATATAAATTTACTTCTTTCTTGCTAGGTATAACAACCGATCAATTTTTCTTACACACTGCAGCTGCTTTTTGTCAGGAGTAGCATAAATTTATAAATTCTCTACGAAGGATATTTTGCTTTGCATTTTTGCCCCAACCCAATAAACTGTAATCAGCAACTAACATTCCAAATACTCAGAATATTGTGCTTTTCAACACCATTGGTTAAGGTGACAACCTATAGATAAGTTTCTCCAAGGTTTTTATTCCTGGCTTGTGACCAGGCCTTAGATTTTATCTTAAATAAATCATAAATATCCTTTTCTTGTCATTTTCTTCAAGTCCTTTTTACTGTATTTTTCCATATCAAAGAAGCCTGTAAAGTCAACTTAATTCCTGAGAAATTTTCAACAATCACATCACTTTTGCGTAAGCGTATCTGGAAACAGTTACACTATCTTGGCTTAATCTTCACAGTAGTTTTCACGTTCCTTTCATGTTTTACTTTTTTTGAGCCCAAAATCTACTGTTCTCCCCCCTTTGGTAGATTTCAAGTAATTTGAGTCATAGGATAAACGGCGCTGGAAGTACACTCCTGTGTTTTCATTTCACTCATTATCACAATAATTTGTAAAATCTGTACAAACATTATTTCACTCCTTCTGTTACGAACATTCTGAGTGGGAAGCGACCCACAAGGACCATGAAATCCTACTTTTAATTTTATTTATTTATTTATTTTTGCTGTAGACTTATTTTCTAACCCTCATGCTAATATCCTCTGTATACCTCTCTCAAGATCAATTTTGGTTTTCTCTTCTCATTGAGGTCTACAAAGTTTGAATTTTCACCTATCTACAGTGCTATCCATGTACATTTAGTTGAAAAGAAAAACATTTTCTTCAACTTCATCTCATAAAGCTTTAATTCTAAAGAGACAACGTAATAGTAAAACAGCACTAGAGAAAAGAAAAAATAGCTTCATTTCAAACTTTTCTGCTAGCTCTCTGGAGCCAGTCAGCTCTGTACACTCGTCAAAGATGCAGACTCCGTTTTTAAGGACTACATTCAAGATACTGAGAAACAGATGATAACTTAGAGGAAATAGGTGCAGTAATTATGTACAAAAACTAAACATTTACCAACTTGAAACAAAAAATCTCTTCCATATTAGTGCAAATGTTTATTCAGGGCCTTATAGCAATTGAAGGTTAGTAGTTCAATTTGCTTTGTTTGCAATTACTTATACTATCAAAAAGGAAAGAGTAACAAAAGGAATCAATGGAAAATTTGAAACACCACGAGTACACGTATACAAACAGGCAATGCACATGCAAAAGTTAACAATATATTATTGTTACAATGAGTTTGCATGTGGAACAGAAATCACTGTGTGATACTAAATGGTTGAATGTCAATTCCATGTTTTGTATACCACCACTTCAGAGAACAAATTAATGTTCCACATGAAACTTTTTACAGACTAAATAATTCCTGTGATATGAGTAAAAATGCTCTTTAACTCCCAAGTTACAGCTGTATTTGTATTAGTCCAGCTACTCAGCTGAACGATGCCAATTCAAAGTGGCCAGTTAATATACTACTACTGGAAACTGAAAAGGAGTTAAAAAGCCAATGAGATCAACAAAATCAATATCGACTTATAAAGCAAATAAGAAAATAAAATACGAGGATGCTTTTTAATGTATGGTTAGCTGACAAGACAGCAAGTGATGAGGGTTTAGATGTCTTATGGGTGTTTGAGGGAAAAAATGTGACAGAATGAATACTTTTTAGACTAGTCAAGGAAAATTCATAAAGTGGGAAGCTCCTTATCAAATAAAGGAAGACATGCAAGAAAGAAAATGATGATGTGTATTCCGGCTACTTATGGGACAGAAATCAGTTTCACTGGCAGAAATACTATTTCTTTTATTAATTGTAAGGACCATAAAGCACTAGAACAAAGAGATAAAAAATATTCTTCATTGTCAGTTTTCTAGAACAGAGTTAGACAAATGTGTGTAAGAAAAAACTTGCTATGTTAATCCCAATTCAGCCCCAGGGAGAGGAACAGTTGATCTCACTTTCCAGCCCCAAGAATATAAACATAACCTAAAAAAATATTTCTCAATGAAAAAAAAACAATTTTCTTTTTTTCTCATGAGATATTTCTTAACAGTTGGGGTTTCAATTGTAATGAACAGGGTGTGGCCCTTACCCTCATAAAGACTGACTTCTTTCCTTATTGTTTTAATGTTGAATAATCTGAAACTTCTGTTTTAGAGGGAGAGGAGAATCCCTTACCAATCAGTGGATAGTCCCTCTGCTCTAGAGCTTGGAACTCTGGAGTCATACAATCAACAAAGCCCCCTCAATGTACAGCCACAGTCTATTACCAACAAAGTAAAACATTTTGTTACATCTTAAGTAAAATATTTCCGATAGTGCATACTTTACCAGTTATGTCATGCTGTTTGAATGACTCACTGTAGATCTGATACTGATTAGGACAATGTTTCTTCAGCCATTTGCAGACATCCTGCTGGGTCCATAATGCCACAGGTTTGGTCAGCTTCACAGTCCCAGACTAGAAACACAAAAGGAAAAGAGAAATAACATATAATGCATTTGCTAACCATTTTCAGAAATGTTACGCTGGTATCCATGTACAATATTAAAATAATAAATGCTAGATGAGAGCTGCTATGACTGGCAGTCACCAGCACATCCACAAGAGTCAGCTCTTTAACTGTATCGCTGAAGGGATTACACACAGTGGAAGGCTTTTTTAACAGTAGCAGGCAGTGCATCTGTATTCCTTGCATCACAAAAATGCATTGTACTGTGTCTTCCTTGAGAAACAGTTAAACTCCTTCTGGAAAGATTTTGACCATAAAGGACCAACTTCTTCCACATGCTTTGCAAAGATCACCAGAAAGGCAATGTTTCAAAAGGCCAATACTGGTTTTTGAAACGTGAAAGGTCTAATTTCAGTACATCTTTTTCCTATTATTTTCATTGCAATAATCTCGTAATTTTGCCCATATTCCCTATATTCACAGAGATTCAATTTTTGCTGAGAGTCAATTCAAGGACTGGCCAAGATGTTAAAAGTCCTGGCCTCTCCCAACTCCAGTGGAACTACTTTTGTTTCTCTATAGCTGTCACCTCAATTACAACCTGGCAGGGTACCATTTTTTTTTAGAGTTTTGTTATGGTCTTGTACTTTAAGTTAGCTTGGAACTAGTGAGTGCTATTAGTGGCACCAAATGTATTTGTTATCTACAAATGCTTCTGAGATAGACATAACGAAGAGACATCTTACTCAAAAGAATACTATATTTGGCATAAGAAGGATACAGGCTTCACACTTTTTTTTTCTTTCTTTCTTTCTTTTTTTTTTTTAAGGAAATAGAGCAAGTTTACCAATAGTCTCATAACAACTTGAGCTCTTCACCAGGCCCATGCAATTTCCATTGTCACAGAAGGTACAGATTACATACGGCATAGTAATAACAGAACTGAGGAGTCCTAACGGAAAGAAGTCAGCTTGAAATTAAGGTCCTGGCTTAGGGAACAAACCCTTCCTTTATTAACTTCACTCTTTCACTAACAATAGATGTAGTCCTGCGAAAGGCTGGAAGCCTGGACAATCCAGCACCACTGAACAACTGATCCCTGCAGCGGGCCAAGTTCACGCGCTCGCTTCCCACAGCAGAACCACCTTGGAGCCCACATCAGACCTCTCCCACCTGCCCGCACAGTACTGGCAGCAGGACAGCTGGCCAGTCAGCCAGGAAGAAAGGACTTCTATGTATTAGGAAAGTTAAAGAGGGCTGCAAAGATGGTGAAAGGTCTGGAGGGGAAGATGTCCGAGCAGCAGCTGAAGACCCTGAGTTTGTTCAGCGCAGAGCAGAGGAGCTGAGGGGAGGCCTGATGGCAGCTGCAGCTCCTCACAGGGAGCGGAGGGCAGCGCTGAGCTCTGCTCTGTGTGACAGCGACAGGGCTGAGGGAACGGCATGGAGCTGTCAGGGGAGGGGGGGTGGGGGTCAGGGACAGGGTGTGCAGCAGGGGGCGGTGGGCATGGAACGGGCTGCACGGGGCTGTGGGCACGGCCCCGAGGTACCGGAGCTTATGGCGTGCTTGGACATCGCTCTCAGACAGATACATGCTCTGATTTTCTTGTGGTCCTGCATGGAGCCGAGAGCTGGCTTTGGGGATCCTTATGTGCCCTTTCCAGCCCAGGATATTCTATGACTCTGTGACTACAGTAGTACAAATCAGTTAAAGGCCCTACTTTTTAACTGTCTATGTTCCCCCAGTCTCAGTGCTCCCCTACTTAGCATACAGCTGTTCCCACCTCACCCAGCTCCAGCAATCCAAAAGCAAAGGGCATCCAGGCAGCCTGAGCTCTCTCACCCATGCAAGCATGCCAGGTTAATCAGATCAACACAGGTCACCAACAACTAGCAATATTTTTAGCTGAGAAATCTCACCTCACAGCAGTGGCCATTGAAATCAGAATACAGCATGAACCAGGCACAACGTAAGAGTGAGACTCTGCACGTGAAGGACAGCAGTTGCAGCTTCAAAAACTTCAACTGCAAAGTGAGAGACGTGTTTGTCTCTCAGTTTGGAATTAAGGCAGAAGACCAGGAGTAGCCTCAGATGTATTGTTCTACAACTAGAGGAGATCTCACAAAAAGCTTTTCAGTGCAAGTGAGCTGAAGGGCTGCTCTGTACAGGAAAAGAGACTGCACACAGGAAGAGGTGGTGGTGTCCAGTCACACACTGAGCACTTCAGCTGCCATTGCTCTAAGTGACAACGATGTTTACATGTGTTTTAACTTTTCTGCTTCATTTTTCATCTAACTGTCCTAAAATTGCTGTCACACAAAGTCTGCAAGGTCTCTGCTTCAAACAGCCATCTCCTTATATGAAAAAAAAAAAAAAAAAAGACCACCACTGTTCAATACTTTTCTGTAAAATCATTTTACAGTAGATAGTCTCTCTGTCCAGATAAACAATTCATACCCAGAAGACTCATAAATTAAGCCAACTGCAGTATCACATGCATAATGTCACATTGCATTTAACTGAACAACTCACCTTTTTTTAACATACAAAAACACTGAGTTGTAAAAGAACAGAACTATAGGAGTTCAGAGCTTCTTATCAATGCAGGCAGAACAAAACTAAAGAGCTAATACATTTAAAGAGTTGTTTTTCAACAGTCTGTCCAGGAGACTTAAAAATCTTATTCAAACATGCATTATTCCCCACAAGGAACATCTAACATTAGACTTCGCTGATGTCAGTTGGAGGGAATACCAATGTACCCATTTACCTCACGGTTTTGTCAAATTACTGAGTCTACAGAATGAAATCATTTTCAAAGTCTTTTTATTCCCTTGCTAAACATGCAGGATACCTATCCCTCCAGTTCCTGGAATCTTGTAGAAGGTTCCAGAGAAGTTTTTCCATATAAATTTCAGGTGAAAGGGAATGTCACCTCAACCAAACTCCATTATGACTTAGGGTAGATTCCCTACATGATGGCAGCCCAGGGCATTTATGCAGATGTACTTTGCCAGGCGTCCCTTTTCAAAGTTGCTTTGAAATCTTCATTACTAGAAGCCTGATGGACAACAGCAGTTCTCAGCTTTGCATGTCCTATTATTTGGATGCCCCGTCCCTGGAGGTGTTCAAGGCCAGACTGGATGGGGCCCTGGGCAGCCTGGCCTAGTATTAAATGGGGAGGTTGGTGGCCCTGACTGTGGCAGGGGGGTTGGAGATTCATCATCCTTGAGGTCCCTTCCAACTCTGGCCATTCTGTGATTCATTGATTCTATTAAGTCCATTAATGACATCATCCAAAGATCCCAGCTGAGGTACAGGGAATATGAAACTGAAGCTAAGATTGTGACATCAAACATCCCTCTGAATTCTCATGTCCACTTTTTCCCTCTCTTTTCATTGCCTGACTTGAAGTTCATACACGTAAACAGCAAAAACATTATGGGTGAATATATAATACAATGCACATCCCTTAGCTGAGCCTTTTTTCTTTTTTTTTCTTTTTTTTTTTTTCCTGTAGACCAAAGAAACATGAATCCCATTTCAAACAAGAATAGGCTCCATCCGCATTTAAAAGATACCATATTAAAGCATAAACCAACTCCAAATAATTGATTTTCACTTGTGCTGTCACCCTGCAGAAGGCAGAAGTCTGACTGACAAACTTGCATCCACAAAAAAAAAAAAAAAAATTCCAGATGTGTTTACAATGCATGGTAAGCAGAACAGTGCTTGCTTTACCACTAATCCTTCTGGGATCATCATCAGCCTCGTGCACATACAGCAACCTGCTACAGACACTCACAGATCTTGAGAAGGGACAACCTCATTATAAAGAGCAAGTGCCCTGCAACTGCTCCTTGTGCAGCTACGAAGATGAAAGGCTTCTCTTTGAACTTCCCCAGCTTACTCGTTACTGCAGTTTGAGTCAAAAAGGATGCTGAATTTCAATGAAGGGCCCAATATCATGGTACCTGTCAGCTGACTTTTATTACGCACGTATATATATCAATGAATTTCCTTCACAAATACATCAAAGCAAAATACAAGTAAAAATAGCCATACAAACGAGCAGTCTCTCCAATTCCATAAAAATTCCCTAGACATGTGTATCTTTATATGAGCTGCTGCTTAAAGATAATTCTCAAGCACCCAAATTTTTGAAGAGGAAAATCTATCAGTCCCTAAAAATTAATTTGTTAATGTTTTCTCTTATAATTCTTAAAAACACTGAAATTACAAATACTTGCATGCGAATGTATGTAGCTGGCTATAGACTTAAGCTGTTCCTAGCTGAAAGCACACAGTAAGTGATAGTTTGGTTGGAGTACGAGGATGCTGTTTTCGGTTCAGCAGCTATTCTCCTCCTAAGAGGTTTAAATACCATCATGTTAAATATCTGGCAAACAAGTTCAGCAGTTACACTACAAATGTAACACTCCCCTCTGTGCCTACAGAAATGAAAGACAGTTCCAAACGGCACAGCTATGTCGCGCATTGTACAGATTGCTGCCCAACAAACATATATGCTAATTCTTCATGTCCAGCATGCAGAATTACAATAACTGAAACACAACTGGCTTAACTTATAACCACTCCAAAAAGGACATTCTTATATTACCAGAATCAAGCTTTATGTTTAATTTTATAATTAGCACAGTCTTGCTTAGTTAGAGGAATGTAGGTATTTTAGAGCAATAGCTCTGTTGTAGCTGCTATCATTTTTGGAACATCGTACCCTAAATATTTTCCAACCAGATGCTCTAGATGTAAGGCTATTAAAAAGCACACTTTCCTCCCACAGAACTCATTTGCTAGTTTCCTTCCTGTTCTAAAGCTAGATCTTACACTAAAAAATTCCCCATACACCTAGGAAAATGACCCTTATCATAAACATACCTACAAAATGGGTCCCCTGCCACTAACTAGATGCAAACTACCTAGACAGCTAGAAAACACATTATGTTTCTATTTTATTTCTATTTATCGGCTCAGTCAAATAGTAAGCCCCAAGAATCCTCGGTCTGGCCATCCCTTTCATTTTCCTAACAAATGTATCCTAAAATTGCCCTTTGCTCCTTTGCTGGCAGTATTTTAACAGTCATAATCCTGCAGAACACTGCGCCAAAACCTGGGCCAGGAGGAAGAGCAGCACAGTTCTCAGTATTCTTGTATATTTCAAGGAAAAACTTCAAGATTTTGTGTCAAACTCTTTCTAATTACCTAAACACGTTTTTTTGCTCAGTGTATCTCAAGTTATAAAAATGCCTCTCCCAAGAGAAATGAAATGAATCAGCATATTAAATACATGACAATTTTATGTTGTTTGCTCCACAATGCAGAGAACACAGTACCTAGCTCAAGAATAAATAGATAAATCAAGGTTGTAGCTAGTGCATTATTAGAGGGTGTATTTCAGCATCCAAAATAGCATCAGCAGTCAAGCCCTGCTCCTCCAGAGCAATGACATACAAGTTACTTCTTCCGCCTTACAGGTGCAGTTTACCAAAGCTGACAAGTATCCAAGATCAATTTATTCACCAGAATTTGTATTTATTTATGGTATTTTACTCTGGAACAGAAAGAAAGGCTGTTGTATTTTTTTTTTATTTTTTTTAAGTGACAGAGACTTCAATCCCATTCTTAAAAAGACTTTATATACAACGTTCCAAGTTGTTTTCAAGAGCTTCTCAAACCAATATTATTTTTGGTTCTGCATTTACGAGCCTACTTGGATTACAAAATCCAGGCATCTGGAATCAGGGTCTTCACTCAAACAAGGCTGCAGGTCTGCTGGAAGAACGCTGCCCCATACCATTTGAAACACCCAATTTAAAAACATGCTGCTCCTGACATCTCGGCTGAGTCGATATGTGTTTACACACATTTATCTGAAGCCAAACCTCACAACTTATGCCGAAAAAAAAAAAATCAATTCCATAAAACAGACCGGTAAAAGAGGCACCCATCCAAGCATTAAGGCAGATTCTGCTCCAACATGCATCACAAGTCATCCTCTGATCTGTAGTTACAGTTTAAATCAAAGAAGGCAAAGCAGCAGCAATCATTTGAGAGCCGGGGACAGAGAGAGCGAGATGGGTGGCTGGCATCTCCCAGAGTGATGGTCAGATGGGCAGGGAACATCAAAATGCATCAGAAAAAAACACTGATGGGTGGGAGCAGGGAGAAGGGGAGGAAAGAAAAGGGATCGCATCGCTCAGGAAGCTGAGAGGGAAATATTTGTTAAATCAAAACAAATATCTTCCGCAAGCAAACTATGAAATATTTTATAATTGGAAAAATGATTTTTTATCTATATTTGATAAATATATATACACAGCAGTGAATTTAAGCTTCGCAGCTCCAAAAAGCTATATAAGTTACTGTCAAATCTTTCAGGCTGTTAAGGCAGTAATGCTAACAGCATCACCTTCATAGTTTCTGACACAAAGAAGCAGGAGCAGCAGTGCCAAAGAAGACTTTCAAAATAATGATTTTTTTTTTTTTTTAAGATGTTTGTCATATTTCTAAATCTAAGAAAATAAGAATCTTTTTCATATATTCCAAATTACTTTGCTAATATTAAACCGCTTATGTAAAATTCAGGACCAACGGCTAACATAAAAGCTGTTTTCAGTTTTGTAAAGAACAGATGAAATGACAAAAGGTTGTAAATGTAGTTTTATACATTATCCTAAAATACTGATGAATTTAGGAAGAAAACATTTCGATTCAGAAATACATTTTCTCAGGTAGTCATACTTAGAGACTTTTGTAGCAAAAATGAAAGAAAATAACAGTAATGAGCAGACACCCATAAAGCACTGAAACCTCTGCTGTGCTAGGTTCCTGCCTGTTACTGAGAATTTTAATGCTAAGAAAAGAAGAAAAGGTCATGCCAAGCAAACAAAGCATGTTTTTTTGCTTAAAAATAACAAATAGAAAACACTGTAATGCATCTTTTTTATATACTGATTTCAAAAATGAATATTTAAAACTAATTGGATCAGAAATTCAAAGAGTTGCAATGTAACTGATTACTTGGGTCACCGTGTCAAAGCAACCAAAGTCAATATGGTAAATAATTGCAATGATTATTATTATTATTTTTTAAACATATTTCTAGCCTAAAAGACACTTGCACACACATTGCCCTTCATGTGGCCCTTCCCCAGAATGGTCCAGATACACCATGCTGCCTGACATCAGGGTTCATGTTTGGGATTCCACAGAAGACAAGGCTGGCTACAAGTGTATGCAATTCCACCATTGGTGCTCAGACAGATCAGAGCAGAGCTGTAATACTATCGGATTTGTAGAATCGTTGAGGTTGGAAAAGACCCCCAAGATCATCAAGTCTATCATCAGCCTATCACACTGTGCCCACTAAACCATCACCTTCAGTACCACATCTACACATTTCTTGAAAACCTCCAAGGATGGTGCTTCCACCACTTCCCTGGACAGCCTGATCCCCCTGAATCCACAGTCAGAATATATAGGGCTGTTTTATGTGTGGTTTTCTTTGTTTTAAGCAGAAGCAACTCCACAGCCAGTTGTTGACCATGCCTGCAACAGCACCATGAACCCCAGACAGGTACCTGAGGTTCCAAATCCACATCCCTATTTAACTCAGTGTTAGTCAAAGACACCTGAAGTTCAGGCAGATGTAAACTGGACTTGCAGAGATATCACTGCCCCTGAAGGGACAGGGATAGTCAGCCAGTGTGGGGACAGAGCGAAAGATGAAAATAACACCAGAAGTGGGTCAGCTGTGGGCTCAAGCACAAGGTGAAAGAGTTCTGGCTCATAAGCTCTCTCTGTGAACGAACAGCTAGGGGCAAGACTGAAAACAGGTGGGAAAGCTATGAAAGATGCAGAAGAAGGGGATAAGTTCCTATAGAGAGTATTTGCTGTTCTTATCGTCCTGCTTCCTGTAGGAAGAAGAAAGGTACTCTTGTGCCATCTTGGCACAAGGGGAAATATCTCCCTCCAGGTCCCAGGTCAGTGCACCACCATCACCTGATCACAGAAACAGGTTTTCTCAAGCTTTCAAGCAATGCCCTGATCAATTCAATCCATTACCATCAGTATGCATGCCACATGCTTCTGTGCAACCCAAACAGAAAAAGGAAACAAATTAGGAAAAATAATGAGATCAGTCTGTGAAGTAAAAGCAAGTTAGAGGTAGCTAACTCCCTCTTAAAACTGTCACAAGTGTAATCATCAACAAGAAAGGATGAACTGTGCTGTTAAATAAAATAGCATGGGGTATTTATCCTGATTGGGATAAATATAGTATCAAAACAAGCAAGAATAAATAAAATGATACCTTTTTCATACGAGCATTCTTTCAAGGAAATATCACACCCTGAAAACAAGACTCATGATGGCACACGCTGACACTGAGCTAAATTGTAGTGGTATTATCAGCAAACTGCGAAGAGCTGACATGTCAGGATGAGGAAGGTGAAGACAAAGCTCTCCTCAGCATCGGCTCTGATATCAACATCCTGAGAATCCCTTCTGGGAGTGACAGGCCAGCAATGCTTACAGTAAAAACACAAACAGGACCAGGACAACATTCCATTTTGCGATTTGATGACCAAATGCAAATCAAGGAGTGCAACACTAAAATTCACTTCATCTAAAAACACTGGGCATTTTTAGCTTGTCAAGCCACCTCACTCAATGCAGAAGGTCCCTTTCAGTTCAAAAATTAAATATGTGATTTCAGGTACTTACAGAGGAAAACACAGACACAAAGAGATGCTGTGTCAGGTGGGGATTTTTACCTACAGAACACAACAGTTGCTTCATACTTCTTTGATGTGGCTTTTGTTCTTCTCCTCCTACCTGAGACGATTCAAATCACATGCTCCCTCTCAAACTCTGGGCTTTAACCATACTATCTTGCATCACTGATTGTAAGCTTCATAAAGTAAATATAAACCCTTCTGTTTCACCATACAGAAACCTGTTTGAGATCCTGCACAGTGCTGGGACAATTTCCGTTCACACAGAAATATGAGCATGCCTCCAACCACGACAAAACATTTCTCCTCGAACTTCTCCATTCTGCACGCTACTGTTACTTGAGCGGGCTACTTATGTGTTCTTCCCAACTCCAAACATTCTATGATTTTATGAGTGAAAGAAGAAACAAATAATTTCAATGAAGAACCCAGTATTAACAACAGCATCAAGTAATTAATGACCTTTATGACAAGCACAGGCTCACTTCCGTGCCTAACCTTCTGCTACAGTGAGAATCAAACTCGAGGCATTCACCCTTGACAAAGCACACAACTTGCAGGCTGCTCTGCTCATCTTGCATCCTGTCTTTGGGACTAAACACTGCGCCCACTGTGAAGGAGATTTACAGTGCAGGTCTTCACCACCTAACAGTCCGCTCAGCCTGGCAGGAGGCACAGAAGACCAATCCGTTGTGGCGAATGCTGTAACTTCAAGCCCACCCAGGCTAAAGTAGGAAAGGGAACAGGAGTTAGCGAGAAACTAAAGACAGCTATGAAATGTAGCCCTTCCTTTTCTAAGAGTTCGCCCCCAATGCAGAAGTACTGCCAGCACAACTGCAATTCCACTTCTGGGGAAATTTTCTATTTGTCAAAAAATATTTTCCCCAGGCCTGAATAAGAATGAAACATTCCCCAAATCTACCCATAAAACTGATCATTACCAAAGGTGTCTCCATTCACACTTTTTTTTTTTTTTTTTCCTTTTTGGAAATCAGACCTGGCACTTCAGCAAGCAGCATCCCAGACAGCTGCATCCAAGACCAAACTGAAGTGAGACTGCTTGTTAGCAATGCCATTAAAATAAATACGAGGCATCTAAGAAGTTCCATTCATTTCCTTGGAATTTCTCTTACTTTAAAGATAGAATAAAATAAGATGGAATCTTATTTTAAGATAGTGGTATAGAAAAAGTCAGCTAAAATACAGCCTGAAGCAGTAAGAAAATCCACCAGCCAAACACTGCAAACATTTGATTTGCACAACAGTAATAGTGATACACTGGAATCTCACTGCTCTTTAATTAAAAAACTATTTTTAAAGAAAAAAAAAAGAGTAAAACACAAAGATCTGAAAAGAGCAAAGTTTTGACTTCATACTTGCAAATTCAGTAAGTGTTAAAAGAAACTGCTCAGCTTTCATTTGTTCTGTAGCTCACAGGAGTGCTCATGCACAAGCACATACATTTAGGTGATACCTACCTGCAGCTCCTCAGTCACTTATGTCCAAAAATAGCTTGGCTAGTGAGCAAGGGGAATTAAAAAACTGCCTTGAAATGAAAAGAGTTAGACAAGACTGTGAGACTGCGACTTTTAAGCATACCTGTTTCATATTCACATTATTCATACTAACATGAATATGAACTGAAATGTGGCAATTCAAAATTATGAAGTGTAACTTACTGATAGTATTTTCCAAGGCTAATAAAATTAACATCTCTGCTAAGGAATGCTACTGTAATACAAATTGGTCTATTTCATGGAAAAGAAGATTGTACAGAGCAGTACGCTCTTCTTCCTGAGATCTCAGGTAAATCTAGTATAAAAAAAAAAAAAGCATAAATTTTTCTGAAGTTGTGAAACATTCAGGATATTTGAACTAAGAAGTTGTTCAAATACAGAGTGGACCTAATCTCAGAAACATTTACCTAATAATGCCAGCATGGAATTTGTGCTTTCTGGTGACATAAATAAATACACACCTACGGCAGAACATTAGCTTTGCCAAAGCAGTGTGCTTGGCACTGAGGGGCGTTTTCATCCACTAATACTGGAAGATTTTTTTTATTCTTGGGATTTGCTGGTGGAGTTACTCTGACAGCAAAGCCGTGCAGCACAGACATCTAGACCCTTCCATCTGTAATAACAGAATGACAGAATGGCCCGAGTTGGAAGGGACCTCAAGGATCATGAAGCTCCAACCCCCCTGCCACAGTCAGGGCCACCAACCTCCACGTTTAATGCTAGACCAGGCTGCCCAGGGCCCCATCCAACCTGGCCTTGAACACCTCCAGGGACGGGGCATCCACAACCTGTGGGCAGCCTGTTCCAGCACCTCACCACTCTCTCTGTAAAGAACTTCCCCCTGACATCCAACCTAAACCTTCCCTCCCTCAACTTAAAACCATTTCCCCTTGTCCTGCAGTTATCTACCCTTTCAAAGGGTAATTATATATATTATATATATGCTATATTATATTTTATCTGTAATTATAGTACTTTCCATAGACAATACTTGACATGCCATAACCTATCGTCTGGGGAGTAGCTGTGCACTTTTTTTTATTACGTACTGTATGTCAGAGGTGAAATTTTGATCTTAAAGATACAGAGAAACATTTCCGGATGAAAAGATCCATAAAGCAAATTGTTACTTGAGCATTAACATGTAGTGAGGTTAGTTCTGTCATTAACTCAGTGACAGCACATTTGTACAAGGAGAACATTCAACATCCTGAGAGGATCTTAATCCTTATTAAATAATGACTAGTTGCTCTCTTACAAGGTTTACTCCTTCTGAGTGAATCACATTTTTGGCACCTTTGCTTCCAGCAGATGTGCCAATTAAGAGGATTGTACTGTATAAAGTAGTATAACCTTACCATGCCAACTTTTAGTCTTTATGGGTAGGCTCATTCATATGCAGAAGGCAAGAGAAGCAGCCAAGGCATTTTACACCCCGACAGCAATCAGAGTTCTCTGAATATCTTTGCCAGTTGACTCTTAACTGCATTTTCTTGAGCCAAGTGCATTTTGAGCAGAACAACTTTATAGGACAGACATGTACGTGAGTTCAAGTTCCCCAAGCTTCAGCTGACAGGTCAACCTCTTGCTTTCCAGTGACACTCCCAGCAAAGGAAGGAGGTAAGTGTCGATGGGAGGCAGATCAGCCCTGCCATCTGACTCACGCACTAGTGTTGCAATGTCTGTGTTGAAGGTCACAATGGATTTCTCAACTTAAATAAATATCTAGCAGGCACATACACTACTTATTTTTCAAAGCATGCAGGGCACTTTTGACATCAATTTAATTTGTTGCTAATTACTTTTGAAAAAATATAGTGTTTGCTCCCTAATGAGGGAATTCCTATTTTCTCTTATCATCACTGAGAAGTCCTACATTCAGAAGAAAGAGCTTAAGCTTTACAATGCCCTTTCATCTCCTTTATTAGGAAAGCAAATAGCATCCAAACAGATTCACAAAGGCCAGCCCCTCTGGCTAGGAAGCTGCCCAAGTCAGCCAACAAGAACATGCAGAGCACGAGGCCCACACACACAAAGGCCAACCCAGGCTAAAGGGAGACAGCTCCCCTCCGTTACAGGAAGCACTTCTTCCCATCAGGCAAACAAATGCCACAGCAAAAGAAAGGTCACAGACTTGTCTTCATTCTAAAAGGAAACAGAGGAATGTGCAAACCTTGCTGTCTCTGCCCAAGAATCTAGGTATTTGGAGCCATAATGTCTACATACATGGGACTTGGCAGATCACATTCAAGAACAGACAAGAGGATAACAATGGAAAAGCAAAGGGCAGTAAGGATACTGTGCAGAACTTACCTCCTAGAGTAAGCTGTGCATGGGATGGGATTGTCCCAGGAGCATTGCAGGAACCCAGGCTCCCGGTACCCTTTGTAAATCTAGCCCCAAATGCACCAGCAATGCCTTCCTGAGGCAGGCAGCTGTAAGATGTCCCTAGAAACAGGGAGCTGAGGTTTTCAAGATAAAGATGACTGGCTGCAAGTGTTACATTTGCCTGACCTCAGGATAAGGAATTTAGGTCTTAAGGAGATGAGTGTGACGGAAGGGCTGCAAGAAGGTAAATTCAGTATTGTGAGGAATATTCAGCTGCAATAATGAGTTCAGTACATGCCATATGTATCCTTCCTGAAAAAAGATATGTGAGGGGATATCTAATTCAACGTGCTGGAAAAACTAGTCCTGAATAAGAACCAAAAATATTGTAATTACATTTCTGAAAGGAACACAATTGACTTCTTGTTCTTGGGTCATTCGCTTGCAGTTTAAGTTTACACAGAAAATCCATGCTAATCATTCATTTTTTGTTAGTAGGGAGAACAACACTTCAAGCAGTGAACAGCAGGGAATTCAAGCTTCACTCCAAAGGTAAATTCCCCTCACAAGTTAAAATGCACCCTTTGGTTAAGTAGCTGCTGTTGTATACACAGAGCACTGCATAAAGAGCACAGTAGCTTTCAGCATCTCAAATTCCACTTCAGGTCGGCTATGCTGTTCTGCTGCCTGGATCAGGGCTTTCATCTCAACAGCAGCCTTCAGCAAGTGATATCTTTGCACAATTAACATGTTTAAATTTTTTTTTCCTCCAGAGCTGGCATATTTTCTGAATAATGAAAAATGCAGGCAGATCCAATAATACTTCAATCACATTAATAAGGTAATCTTCATTTTCATGCAGCTTTTTATATCCATCCAACTACAGATGAAAAATGACTCCAGGTAAAACTCCCAATCATATTGATTCATTTAAGTCCTTTCTAAGAAGCATTACATTTGAAACCAAGCTAGTTCCTATCTATCCAGAAACAGCAGGTAAAATTGCAAAGTTGATATGCAAAAGAGAATTTTAGAACTGCAGAGGACTTGTCAAAACAGAAAATCATTTGAGTTGGAAGGAATATTAAAAGTCATCTAATCTAAATCCCCTGCAATGAACAGAGACATCTGCAGCTGGGTCAGGGTTATGCGAACCCCATCCAGCATGACCTTGAATGTCTCCAGGGCAGAGACACCAACTCTCCATTCTTACCACCCCTACTGTAAAAATACATCTTCCTTCTAGCTAATCTAAATCTCCCCTCTTAGTTTCAAACTATTTCCCCTTGTTCTGTCACCACAGACCCTGCTAAAGACTCTGCCCCTTTCTTTCCTGTAGCTCCCAGGTCACCTTGCAGCCTTCTCCAGTCTGAACAGTCCCAGCTCTCTCAGCCTGTCCTCGTGGAAGGTGTTCCATCCCTTGGATCATTTTAGTGGCCCTCTGGACACACTCCAACAGGTCTATGTCTGTTCCATACTGAGGACTCTACATCTGGATGCAGTACTGCAGGTGAGGCCTCACCAAAGCAGAGCAGAGGGGCAGGATCACCTCCCTCGACCTGCTGGCCATGCTTCTGTTAATGCAGCCTGTCATACGGTTGGCATATTGTGGCTCATGTCCAGCTTGCCAGCAACCAGTTGCCCCAGGTCCTTTTTGGCAGAGCTATGCTTTATTACCAGTTCATCCCCCAGCTTGTACTGATATTGGGAGCTGCCGCAACTCAGGTGCAAGAACTCGCACCTGGCTGTGTTGAACCTCATGAGGTTCAACCCTAAGTCACTCCAAATGCCATCCAGTCCCTCAGGCATCTGCTTTGCCATTTTATTCTAAGCCACATTATTGCAGCGTCTCACAGGCCAGACAGTTTGGCATTAGTCTACTGTACATTCTCCAATCTACAATGTTTGTCCAAGGTTTTTCTGCTGGAAGCTTCTTTATTTGTTCAAGTTCAAAACAATACACATTCTCAAGCAAAAGAAGTTTGGAAAAAAAAAAATCAGGGGTGGAGGATGCTTCAAAGTAATCTAGTAATTTTTCTTTCTTTTTGGCAGTTTGGCCAAGTTTCCTGATCTCCCTGACATCAGAATTCTGAGAAATTAACTATTAAGGAATGTTACCAGACTTTTACACAATAACACGGTCAAGCATAAGGAGCACGAGTAAATAGCTGATATAAAGAGCACCATCTACTGACGGACAGCATTTTGACAGACCCAGACAGTTTTTCAAGGCACCGCATGAGGCTTCCAGATAATCTAGCCTTTAAAGAATTCAGCTTTCTCCTAGCAGCGTATAGTACTTTTCACATTTTCTGTCTCACTTGCCTTGTCTCTTCTGTGCCATTTAACCTGTTCACCTGCTCACCGGTCACAAGACAGCTCACACGCTCCGCGGAGCAGCAGCAGTTCTAGCAGTCAGACCCCCTCCTACCCCCATTTCTCTCATTGCACTTTCTCGCTGAAATTTCCCACTTTGAACTACCCTCCCCTAGTACTTAGCTCCCATAGGAAAATAGATAAGAGACAATGATTAGTTAAAATAATCAAACTTACACAAGCTGTATTTACAGAAGAGACAGTGCACTGAGAAAAGCATGCTGAAATTCAATCACATCTACCTTCTCTTCATGAAAAGACATTCAGAAAATCCTTGGCAATCTAAAGCGTACTGCTGAGATTGAAAGCAATCAGCCTTGAATGAAAGATGAATTAATAGCAGTTCTAAAACCATTAGATACAGACTCTATTGTCATGCTTTTGTTTAAAGCAAGGAAAAAAAGGCAAAAATGTAGAGCACGTCTAGGTCAGAAAAGTCATTAGCAGTGATGGATGCACTTACAGACATTAGAGAAAAAAGAAAAATAGGCAGAACATAATACCCTCTTATGAGATGCTGTATGTAAAGGATAGAAAAGGCCTCAAGATGTGTAGTAACTCTGCTTGCTCAGAGCTGAAGGTTTTCTATTTTTAGATACACATGTTAAGGACACATTTAACCCTAGAAGAGCATCATCACAGTGTTAATTCCTAGACTCTGATAAAATCAGAAATATTCACTCTACCGAGTATATCTTTTGAGAACTCTCTCTACCAGTAGTATCTATGAACTCTAGGAGGGGATTTAGGGGGTAAAGGAGATCAAGAATTGTTATGTTATTTCAGAAGGTGACCATGACTGCTGTGTGCTAACCTCTAGGTAAGCCAGAGTTTATTCAATGTTTTTTCTTATGAAAAATGGTCAGTGTAACAACCTGCTACAACCAAAACTCCCTCTTCCTAGTAACTCACTGCTGCTTCCGCTAGTGCAGCTTTTGAGGTTGCAAGGATTGAAAGACCACATCTCTTGGCTGCTATGAGATACAAAATGGGCACGGCTGTTTCCCAAAACCCGTGCTGAGATTTTGCTCAAACTCAATTGGGCTGCTAGTAAGCCCTGAGCTGATTCTGACAGTTATTCAATCAGAAACAGAAATAGGTGGACTCCGGCAGCACTGCACTGCAGGAGCTAGGATCAGCATGTCTTCTTTCAGGCTACAGTTTGCAAAGCAAGAGTGAGTACTACATCTCTCTTAATTGGTCATAATTAACTCTGATTCTAGTGAACTCTTTGTGGAGATCCTGAAGAAAGAAGGTAACATTTTCAATATAAGAATTAAAGAGTAAGTGCCAAAATGCAAGTGGCGGCTTTGTCGTAATCTCTGAAATCACGCCACTGTCATGCAGGTGGATTTGGTCTTGTTTTATAATCCTTGAGAAGAGTTGACTCTAAAAGGAATCCCTTTACAACACAATTGAAATCTGATGTCTCAGTGTTCCTGCAGTCCAACAGACTCCACCTGTTATCTCCTGAACATTTGTCATACCTACCATTCCTCCCTTTAAACTGTCACACTCCTGTAGTTCCTCTCTAAACCTAAACACCAGCAATCCGTTTTAATTTATGTACCTCCTCAGTTGCCACTCTTTGCATAGGCTCATGTTGCCCAGATAATTCCTCCTGCAGTAACACTCTAGACCTTCTCCAGAAGCAGTCCCATGGGTGGATGGATCACAAGAAATGATAGAAGCTGTAGCAGTAAACAGGAACGATTTGGCAGGAGAGGTGAAGACAAAACGTGAGCAAAAAGAGACGGTGTGTCAATGAGTATGGTCCCCTAGAGCTAGAAGATCAAAGATGAAAGCTGCTATACTTAAGAGAATGGAAGAACATAACAGATTAGCATGGACAGAACAAGATATTGTTCAAAAGTTGAAACAAGTAAATAAGTAAATAGCCTAAAAACAAAAGGTAATCTTTTCTCTTCTGAACTCATGACATTTCATGAAGGAATTGGATTCATCTTCTATAATCTCTCTTTAAGAGAAATTAATTTTGAGGCTTGATCCTGCTTCCAACCACCAACAGCATTGGTCTTCTCCAAGTGCAGGAGGCTTCAGCTGCACAGTAACACTGACAGTTCCAAAATTCAAAGAAACATGCTGCTGCGTTTCTCCCTCCTCCCCTCCCCTCCCACAGCAAACTTAAGTTGTTTAAGAGTCCATCATACTTGCATATACTTCTTGGTTTTAGACTCACCCTGCAAATTCGCTGAATGCCAGCACAAAGGCACTCTAGCAGAACTAGCAGCCCTGACCCAGAAGAGCCGGAGGTGGCAGAAAGGCAAGTAAAGCCATGCCCAAGTGAAAGCACTCTCTGGGTTTCACACTGTGGCATCACAGGCAATGAACTCCATGCTGCTTACCAAGCAACTGGTCAAAAACAAAACAAAACAAACAAACAAAAAAACAATAAAAAAACCACACCAGCAGGGGAAAAGGAAGAATTGTCTTTCATTAAATATGACACTTTCCTTACTTTTGGTTTGCCCAAGTCATAATACACAGCATCACCAAACATGGCTGCTTTAACATTTGGGAGTCCTTCTCCCACATTCTGCAGTGGCACAACAGCTACAACCAATCTGCAGCTAACTGTGGACCAGAGATAGAATAGGAACACTTCTGACTGGCATCCACATTCAGATATGACCACAAGAATTAGTGTTTGCAAAATGTGAAATTAGACTATGCCAGGAAGACTCCCTGATCTCCAACACTGTTCCTGTCTGCATGTTTACTGTGACTACTGGCCCCAAACATGGTAGAGCCCTGCCGTAGGTTAACTGCACTTTTAACTGCAGACAAAGCACCAGTGGAGGCCTTCACCATCGCCCACCATGGAAAACAGCTGGAGAATCTGTCCCCGTGGACAAGAAGAGGAACATGCAGACAACATACTACATTTAATATCCTGCTGCAGCCCGGCCTCATCAGTATTTTCCACGCTTCGGGCACACACGGCAAAGCTATTGGAGAATCAATGTCACACATGTATGCATACACAAGAAAACATTGGTAGCAGGTTTATTTCAAAGCTCACCTTTCTACTGAAACTACAGTTTAACTCATTCTAATTATCATCTTTCTACAGCTGGAAAAACTGAGACACAGATCAAGAATTTCACTTCTAGGGAATAACAGGATTTAAAGTAAAAGATTGGTTAGAAGAAAGGAAGCAGAAAAGAAGACACACACATTCCAATCTTTTCCATTTAACTCAAAGGACAGATTTTTTTCCAGCTTAGGCAGCATTTGCGTGCTGGAAGACCACTTTGATCATGAAATGGACTAGGCACATGACTATGGCTAAGTATTCAATGTATAACTTTTGAGGTAAGAGCTATTTCTGAAGCAGTCTCTTAACATAACATTTTGCCTCCATTACAGAATCACAGAATCACCAAAGGTTGGAAAAGACCTTCAAGATCATCCAGTCCAACCACCCACCTATCACCAATTAACTAGACATTTTAATATCAAACAGAAGGGCTGGCTGGTAAGGTTGAGGACAGAACTGACATATTTTGGCCTAGTCTTAATGTAATCCATGAAGTGTAGGCAGTCTCAGCTGAGTTCCGCTCACTTCAGGTCAAGCTTAAACCTCCCCTAGTCTCCAAGTATGTAGACTAGATTTCAAACATAACAGGAGCTGAGGCACCTCACTTACACACAGGCACTTCATTTAAGTTGCCCTCATCATCAACAAGCTCTATTCCACTCACTATATCTGAGGGAAGACCACTCACCAGCCATCCTTTTCCACCTCTTAAGGAAATCACTTCCTTCGTTAGCATACCTCTGCACTGAGTGAAAGCTTGATAACAAAAGAAAAGCCCTTCAGCATTATCAAGGCTATTACATCTACACGCCCCTTTTGTGATTGTAACATATTTTACTTACAGTGCTAAGCAATTATGTCATTTGAAATGGTAAAGAAATTCTCATTTGTAGAGAGAAAAGTGGACTACAGCAACTGCTAATCAGTTTTGTCAGAAGCGTCCAGTGAACACATGTGGCAGATTAATGAAATTATTGTTACAGCACAGATGAGATGCACAATTTGCAGAACCCACAGTGCCAGCAATGAAGCATTAAACCGCTTTCCTGCTTTAAATGCTAAATTGTTCTATAATACATTTTGTAATCCTTCTAATCAGAATTCTATTATTTTCTTTAAAGGGCAATTCAGTATTTTTTTTCTTCCCCATCAAGGCATCTGTGTCATTAAAACACTGATTCATTTTTGAAGCAATCTCCATGAAACCCTGAATGTAGCTTCAAAGTGAAAGCAGAAGTGTTGGATGGCATTGTGGAGCAGCTTCAAAACAGGGCAAGCAGTAGAACAGGCAGTGTAAGTACATTATGCGTCTGCACGCTGCATGGAATTGCTTTTTCCTCTAAAAGCTGTTCCATCTTTTTATCTGTATTTCTCTTTTGCTCAAGAGAACCACTTCTAAACAATGAGTCTGTGTCTACATGTGTCTATAGTATTAAACATCTCACTTACTTTTAGAGTGCTACCACGGCTTTTTACCACTTATGTTTGCTAACATGTACTGCATTGCTGCTCCTATTCGAATTAGCATAACAGGAAAGAACACAAATTTCACATTGATAGCTTTCACAGGACAATAGGAGCCTAAACAGTCTACATTTCCCTCCTTGTGCTCCCACTGCTGCCTCTCTCTTGTAGCCATCTGCTCCTTCCTAACCTACACATGCAAACATTTGCTCCTGGAGTCCCCATTTTGCTGTGGGTTTGCACCACCCTTGTACACTGCAGGGTCATAGGCTGCACCATTTCCTCCAGGCAACACCTTGCCTTCCTTCACATTTACACTGTGCTCATGTAAGTATTGAGGATGTTTTCATTGTTGATTTTTTTTTTTAAATAAAAGTCCAATGAGAAGAGGGTTGAAAAACAGGAAATTCTCTTCCTGCTATCAGTAACGCAGATGGAATCGAAAAGCTTACTCATAAAGATTAATTTTGTAAAAGACCCCACCAAGTAGTTCAGAAGGTCAATAGTGGTCTTATCTTCTTTGAGTAAACTTCATCTGCTCTCTGTAGAGCCATCTAAAGAGCTAAGTATCAGCCTGAGCTAGTTATTTGGAATTCCTATGGGGAGAAAGAAGAAAAAGAAATGCAGTAGGAGAGCAATCCTATCTTGAGAAGGGAAAGAAAAAATGGTCTTTAGAGACGTCCTTCTTTTCTTTACACAGTCCTGGGTAGAGCACACCGCACGAACTCAGGTAAGATCTCCTTGTATGCAGCTGCTGTCAGGTTATATGATATTTCAGAATCCCCAGGTATGCAGTCAGGGCACTGATGAGCAGGACAAGACAGATCTTTAATGTTGAATGCAGAAATCATGGCACAAAAAAGCAAGGATCATCACATAACAAGAATGCAAGATATAGCAGTGGGGAAAAATAGTCTATACTGAAATATACGTGGACTCCAAAAAAAAAAATCCTCCTAAAAAAGCTGACTTACAGGACCCCAAAAAGCTAGATGTGTTTCTTTCATTTCCTGGCTAGTTACAATTTCAATTCTGAACCATACAATTAAACTTTTCCATGCAGGTAAAGTTACTCCAGCACTTCATTCCCTCCAGTGAGGAATAAAACCAAAACAAAAGAGCCGCAGCTGCCTGCAATGCACAGAGTAACCCTGTGCTCCCATTTCACTGCCTGGGACAGAGGTAGAACTCACCCCTTCGAGACATCAGACGAGTCAGAATCATAAATGATAAGCTGAGAAAGAAAGGTTTGTAGACATCAAAAATTTCAGAACCTGAAAGCACAAGATCACAGATACTTCTAATTATGCAAAAAATGACAGAAAAAGCCCACTGAAAATAAAGGCAGAAGCAAGCATGATAACCACTGTGCATTACTAATAGCCACAGAACAAGGGATTAGAAAGGCTTATTGCCATGAAGGATAATTATTTCAATTGTGTAATACTATTAAAATAGTATAAAACTACTTGAGACGTACTGTGCTCTCAGGTTCTGCTGCTTTTTCTGCTAGTCCTACAAAAGATCCTACGCTGTATGTGTTTCTTCGCTATTTCAAAGAGAGGAGATTGAGGAAAAAAGTTATATTTAATTTTTATTATTTTTTAATTTAAAAACACTCAAGCTATCTATTTAATAGTGGGAAGTGGTTTTTAGTGTAGTACCTTTAGATTGTTACCTACCTCTCTACAAAATGCACCTTGCTATCAGTAAGGTACCATTTCAGCATCCAGGATTTGCACCTGCATGGGAATATAATTATGGGTTTGCAATTCTGATACCCTTCCACCAAGCTGCACAATTTCAAAGCAAAACCCTAAGGAGTAGAACAGACCAGGCAGGATGAGACTGAATCTTCACATTCCCAGGAGAATCATAGAACGGCTTGAGTTGGAAGGGACCTCAAGTATCACCAAGCTCAACCACCCCGCCACAGGCAGGGCCACCAACCTCCACATTTAATACCAGACCAGGCTGCCCAGGGCCAACATTTGTCAGCTTCAGTCAGCTGAAGTCTGGGTTCTTGCTCATATATCTTATGGTCACCAGAAAGTTTCAGAAGAGTGGGGACAGTAATACAATATTTTTGTATTTCTGAAAAGAATCTACCAACCACCCTCATTACTTAGAAGCGTTATAGCTTCTGCTGGGACACTTCCCCAGACTTAGATCCAAAGCACTCTTGTGGCAGTGCTGAGCTCTCCAGAAGGCTGTGACAGGACAAGAGGAGAGTGGTTTTCAACTAAAAGGAAGATGTTGATTAGATATCAGGGAAAATTTATCAACTCAGAGGGTGGTGAAACATTGGCACAAGGCTGTTCGAAGAAGCTGTGGGTGCCCCATCTGTGGAGGTACTCAAGGTGAGTTCGGATGGGCAGTCCAATCTGGTGTGTAGCAACCCTACCTATGGCAGGGGGATGGAACTGGAAGGTCTTTAAGGTCCCTTTTAACCAAAGCCATTCTATGATTCTATGAGGGTAGAAGAGCTGCTTTTACTCACATCGATCCTGATCAGGGCCCAGCAGGCAGCAATAAACACTCTCCTTCTGCTAGTGAGTGGGTCAGCCTTTCAATGCTGTTTGGTGTCACAAGGAAAAAACTACTTTTTAAGAAAACAAAAGCAATCAAGAAATACTGAGCCATATATACTGTAACAAAAAGTATCCTCTGCTGGAGGCAACACAGCAGTCATCAACAGAAGACACTGTAAGACACTTCTCTTCATTTACCAGCTTCCTTACGGAGTTTTCATGGACATGACAAAGGACTGTTAATTCATCTGTAACTCAGATAAAAATTTGCCATTACTGACACAAACATCTAACTGCAGTGGCTGCCATTATTAAACCTTTATTATTTGCTACTGATGCTCCCACATAACGAGACAAATCAGATATAAGCACGTTACTTAAGAAACAAAACTCCCCAAATCAATTATAAATTTATTTAAAAGTTATTATTTACTTATAATACGTAATATATAATATATGGCTCTGGGCAGCCTGGTCTACTGGTTGGCAACCCTGCACATAGCAGGGGGGTTGAAACTAGATGATCACTGTGCTCCTTTTCAACCCAGGCCATTCTATGCTTCCATGATATAAATAAATTCTAATAAGCAACAGCTTAGACTGGGGTCTTATGCTAGCAATGAACAGCACTTCATGGGTATAGCATGTGGGCAGCCTTGGAAGAGCTTTTTGTGCTACAGATGATATTCTGAACCTGGTTCAGAAAGGATTCCTGTTAAAGCCTCTAATGAAGGAAGAAAGTTTTACTACACTTCTCAATACCATACAGCATCATATATAGTTATCTCTGTATAAACACAGTGAGGACTAAAGTAGGTCTCAGGAAAAAAAAAAATTGGGCCCACATAAAGAACTCAGAAGTAGTATCAATAAAATAGAGAATCTCAGAAAACACACGCAGAAGAGGTTAGATGTAGAAGGTTCTAGTTAAATAAACTGTCTACACACAAAAAGTGTGCTTCTAAAGCATCAATGAATCATGAACATCATTTAGATAAAAGTAATCAAACTTTCTTGGGCTTGCTTATATTTGATATATGTAACAAGCAGGATCTTTAGCAGAGTCCAAGGAAAACAGATCATTATTCCATTTTCCTTTTTAAACTGCACCTCACTCTATGAAAATTAGATTCCATACTCATTAGGAGCTTCTAAATGAGTGCTCCTTTGCTGATGCTACGTTTTTTCCTGCCTGTGTCCCAAATTTAGAAACAAATACTTGTACTTTTATGTTTGCAACACAGCAACAACATAAAAGAACTTAAAACTCATCTGCAGCCCATGAGTTATTGCTGTTCCCCAAGACCATAGCTGAGGACAGAAAAAGAAGGACATGCTCCATCAGAAAGGAGATTCTGTTTGTTTCTTTGGACAGCAAAACCTTAGAATTGCCAGTGGCTTGAAGTGCTGGAATTGATCCCAATGAAGACAAATTAGACAGCTGAAAGCAGAGATGATGTTGTATAAGGCATCCGAAAGGGCACTCAGTGCACTGCACTGCTTTGTGTGATGCAAGTCTCCCTACTGTGGATACAGCACATGTGTTAATATTATCTGAACACTCAAGACTGCAAAGAAACCTTTTTTAAAAATAACTTTGCAATGAGGAAATATAAAACAAATGGATCTGCTCAAATGTTTTATTTGCCAAACTTTATTCCTTCTCATCTTCCCACTGTACAGATATGACTGCATTTATCAAATGTCATAAAGACAGCTTATCAATCTTAAAGCCACACAAGTCACAATTCCAACTATATCTTCTCATTTTAGAGGATGAAACAACATGATATTGAAATGAAGGGAGAATAAGCCACAAAAGACATGCCATCTCAAGCAGCAACATATAAATCCAAATGAGAAACATCACTAAATTAATACCAGCCATGAGAAACCACAAAGCAACTAACATGGTGAAAAAAAGCAGCCCACTTGATTAGCTTGATGCTGTTATGCCAGGTTTCCATCAAGCAAAACGTTTAGTTCAGGGTGGGGTTATTTTGCTGGTCAGATGTGTTTTTGTTTTTTGGGGTTTTTCTTTGTAAATCCAAAGCATGATCCACTCTTTCTACATAAAACTACTGCAATCAGATGTAGGCAGCTAATGGCTGATTTTACTACCTTGAGAGCAGCATGTTTTCCCTCTTCCCCTGATTACCCCCAGCACAGAGTCTTGGAAATGGTTTTCTACTCATCAGTCCAACATACAGCTCACACAGTAGAGAAAGATTCCATTATATTAAATCACCAATACACCTCATTCTGATTTTCCACTAGAATGAGCCTTTTGTAAGTAAAGATGAGCTTAATCTGTCTATGTTCCATGACAGCTATGAGCCTGTTCTCAGCTGGAAGCCCTATTGTGTCATTAAGCTTGTTCATGTTCAAGCTTTTAAGATCTCCTCCAAGTTAAACATATCTCAGTCTTCAACACTGGGTAGATTTGCATCTGATGAGGTTGAAACAGGGCAGCCAAGCTTGCCTTTATCTGCAAAAGGCTGGGTAAGTGCATTGTAGCTGAACTTTGTCTCCAAGGCCATGCAAAATTTGGTGATCTTTACACCATATAAATGATTCGAGTCAACACAGCACAAACATGTTTGCCAGGGGCTCAAAAGAGATCAGTAGCTTGCTTGGTAACTGGCCACAAAACAGACTACAAAAAGCAGTGATATTCATAGAACGTTGAATAATCTGAGTTGGGAAGGACCTACAAGGATTGAGTCCAATGGGAGATTTTGCTCTATTCTAGCTCAACCTGGATCTAGCTCAGTGACAAAGACAGAATGAAATGAGTTTAAGCTGTATTCATAACTAGACATTTTAGATAAATATCATAGTGTAGAATTCATATCAAGCCTTTATTGTTGAGGGTAATGCTCAAAACATTTAACATTGTAGTTACTTTTTAGAATAAAACATCATAATTGTATACATATTTGTAAGACTTGCTGTACTGATGTCAGTAGGGAATACTTTTTTTATTCAGTCACTGAATTGTTACTGTACCTAACCTTAAAAAAGCCTTAAAAAAAAAAAAAAAAAAACTGAATATTTTATTCACTCTATTAACTTTCAAAGATACAGCTAGAAAAAAAGAAAAAAAGAAAAAAAAAAAGATTTTCCATTCTGCATTCCTTTCTCCCTCCTCACAAAACCTGGTTTTAGGCCCTGCAAGGTCAAAGAAAACAACAGGGCTTTTAAAGGATCTCTCCCCTTTTCTTTTTTTCTTCAAATATTCCTTTATATATTTTAAATTAGTACAATATATCTAATGTGACAGATTGTTGTCCTATACCCAAAGTGTCAGAGTGCACACATTCACCTGCACTTCAAACAAGAAACAGCAGAATTGGAAGCACATACTTCCTTATACTTATTTTTGTACACCTTCAATAAAATGATAAATGCTTTTTAAGCAGTTAGGACTTCAAAATGCATGGATTATTAAAGACTAATTAAAATACATAAGGATCCAGTCCTACCTACCTTAGATATTTCTGGCTCCACTTGTTGCCTCTTGGGTGTCTCTTTTGATTCAGGTCCTCTTGGAGCACTGCTGTTCTTGGCAGCGGGGGATTCAGCTCCCTCACCTTCAAGTTGCAGATTAATACCTTCAGTGGGGACAGGATGATCAATACCATTTGGATTCAGATTGCAATGGATAGCTGGGAAAAAATACGACAAGGAAAACACTGCTTAGGAAAGAAGAATCCAAACGTTGCAAACAGTTACCACTAAGTACTGGGAAATGCCATATGGGAACAGAGTTATGTCAAACAACAGCAAAAGATCTGTCTGTAGCTTGACACAGATCCAGGGCGAGATATTTGAGGAAGAAAATGAGAGGGAATGTAGCACTATACAAGCCTATTTTATGCAGGCCTCTGTGTCACACTATACCCTACTGGCGCTGCTACAGGGTCTGAGACTCTCAACTTACAGCTTTTACTAGTGTAGGACAATATATTGCCTGTATTTAGCTTTCAGCCATACCTTTTTCCTCTTTTCTAGGCAAGTAAGTTAAAGTTTCTCTATTACATTTTCTGTTAACTACAACATTCATGGTTCCAAACAATGAGGGTCAAGTAAGCAGTGCACAGCAAGTCAGAAAGTCGGTCTCTGCATAGAGTAATGACTTAGCCAGCTGATTATCTCCCCTTCAGCACTTTGTACTGCTGCAAATCACCACCTACACCATCCTAACAAGCACAAGGGATGCACTTTCTAGGAGCACATAATGAGGTGTGGACTAACGACATCAGGATAAGGAAAGCAGACAGAGGGAATGAAAAAAATAAAAATAAAAAAAACAACAAATGAGCGCAAACCATACCACAGAAATGCACTTTTAGAACTACCACAGTAGCTTAATTGTTTTCTGCCTAAAATTTCGCAGTTCCAGCACTCACATAGAGAGCAGCCTTAACAACTTGCTTGGCACATGCAGAGATTTTAAGATGTATAGATCCTAGGGCAACTTCTCCTTCATTAGATTGCTGTATTTCTATTCTGTATTTCTGTGCACTGCTCCTAGCACAGCTGGTAATTAATAGCCCAAACTTCCCCTGCAATAGAAGAGCTTTGCTCACATAGATCAAATAGAAACCCAAAAAAACAATGTAAAGCCAAAATAAAAGCTGCCCTTTCACTCTTGCTTGGCTTAGGTGTAAAGGGTGGAGAGCAGGGGAAGGAATGAGAGCTGCGAGCTCTGGCAGCTATGCATGTGATCAGCCCCAAAAGCCTCCTGCAGAAAACAGGCTCCAGCAGCCTCAGAATGGGTAAAGGGCCCTTCAGCTACAGTGCCTTGTGAATATCCATTACTCAAATCCCAGAGTCTTAATTGAAAGCACTAAATAATAGAAATTCCTTGGTGTAGAATTAAAGGAAACCCAAAGGGTCAAAAATTTGCCTTTTTTCTTTGGGCTTTTCAGAAACAGTGAAAGATTTGTACAGGGACCACAATAAGTACATCTGTAAGTTAAGGATCAAAATATCTCCTACCTTCAAGTCAAGGAAACAGCTCAGGGTTGCATGATTAGATTGTGGTTGGACTTGATAATCTTTAAGATCTTTTCCAACCTGAGCAAGTCTATGATTCTATAATTCTATGAAGGGTAATTCATTAATGACAGTGAGTGGTAGAAAGCAGTAAAGAACTGTAATGTTTTATTACAAATTGCAGGCATTATTTCTAAAAGAGAAAAAAAAGAAATCTGTCACTGGCCAATAGAAAACCAGTAAATTACAGTGGAACTAAATTCCACCCTTACTGTGAGTGGCTGTAAGGGAACCTAAAAGCATGGAAAGGAAGAAGGATGTGCAGCTGTCATTTGTTCATACCTGCCATCATTCCCTATCATTCCAGCAGGCCAGGCATTTGCAGTTTCTTCACAGAGCTGTTACAACACCCAAGTTTCCCAAGCCAACTCTAAGTTGGCTCTTCCCTAATTCTACCTAGAGCTCTTTCATTTGAAAGTCTTTCTTCTCTCATTCAGTCCAGTGCTGAAGGCAAAGCCAAAGCAAGTCTCCTCATTCTGGCCTTGCCTCTCATCAGTGAGGAAGGAGAGCAGATGACTGCCTTCAAGTCACTCCTTTCTTCCCACAGCTTTTCTCAGCCACACCACTGAGTCATACCAAAACATCAACACTCAAAACTCAACAACCTTAGTAGAAGCATTTCCTAACTTTTGAGTCTTGTATTTCTGGCCACATGTCATACTAACCCCTTCCCAGATTTTGCTTTTATCGTTGGTTACAGGACTAGAATGGAGCTAAACTTGATAACAGCTGCTTGATTTTTCCCTTGCAGAACCTCTTTCTGCGTCAGGAAAAAAAAACAAAAACAAATTCCTTTTATATTCTGCAGTGAAGCTGACAGGCTTCACTTGCTTTGGCTGCACAGCCCTTGTGGGGAGGTATCATGAACCTGCCCAGCTGCTCTTCAGCAATTTTAAGTTCCCAAGGGAGGTTTCAAGAAGATTCCTTGTGGCTTACAATTATATTACTGTGTGTCTACAGATACCAAAAAATTCCCTCTCTCCTAGACCACACTCACCTGCAATTATTTTTTTCTAGAGCATATTTGCTTACCTGAAAGAAAAAAGTAATTACCACAGAAAAGATAGACATGAGCCATCAAGACAGGTTTTTCCACAGCCCAATGTATATGGAAGCAGTTCTGTTAGCAGTCAGATCTCAGACCACAGTTCCCAACCTTCACCAAAACTAAGAGGTATTCTAACCACCCTGTAGAAGAGCAGGGGCTAAAAGCTAGATATGGAAGACACTCGGTAAGGAATTGCATCCATAAAGTAACCAAACTGTCTTCTGCAAGAATCTTGCCCAGCTGAATACGAGGACTTCTGTATCTTTGGAACACCTCAACAGCACCCACAAACACACAGCATCCATCTGTCAGCCCCCTTTCTCACCACTGAGAAATCAGAAAGCACAGCAGTCTTTCATTCCAGCTGGAAGATCACTCCAGCAGCAAGCTTTCTGTGAACTGCTCATCCCTTCCCAGTGGGCTCTGGACAATACACACTGGGGAGGAAGGTGGGATGAACTAGAAAGCCTTCTAGGTCACAGCACTGATTCACTGTGATTACAGGGAACAAATGATCCAGATTTTTGATAACATGGTATCATCACCTGGATGGCTTAAGAAATACATGAATCAGGCAGCAAGGTGCTGCTTGACTCTTAGCTTGTTATTCTTTCAGGAGTAACAAATGTTTGTGCTGTTACAGCAGTGCTTTATATTGTGCTCCTTCAGGATACAGGAGGAAAAAATAAATCGGAGAGGCTGCTGGTAAATACATACACCCCCATTATCTTTTTACTGAAAAGAGTTGATTGTTTAAAAGCAGCATGGACTGCCTCAGAAAAGATTTGTTTCCTAGCTACTGATATCAGGTTGGGAGAAAACAATAACTCTCTTTTCTTTTCTTTTCTTTTGCAGGGGGAGAAGGAAAGAGCTCATCTCTTTCTTCCTTTCTTTCCCCCTCATTGCAGCCTTGGCTTACCTCTAAGCCTAGGCTAGCTGCATTCCTTCAGGAGGGCACAGCAGAGCCTCAGCACAGGGAGAAGGCCAACACAAAAGGAACAACTGCATTGTGAGAAATAAGAATAAGCATCATTCCAGTCAGTTGGCAAAGCTAATATCTCTTTGTCATGAGCCACTGACAGGTAGTCAGCTCAATTGAGCCTTTTCCAGCATAAACTCCAACTCTCAGCTACGCAGAAGAAGGGAAGTTGCTTGCATGGTGTTATTCCTGTTACTGCATAGAAATTCCATATATCCAGCTCTACAGCAAGCAGAGGTGGAACTTTTCTCTCTTTAAATGTGCAGTTCAAATCATAATTGCTCTTTTAAAACTTGTTAAAAGCAGGGAAAAAGGTCAAGGCTTCATCAGTAAAAACATGCCCTCTACTTAAACTAGCATCTGATATAATTTCAGCTAGATAAGGCCAGCTCTAAACATCAAGATTGGCTATACAGAGGTACAGGAGGGCTGACAGCTATGAGGCTTGACTTGTAGGACTGAACTGAGCAGCTCTTACAGAGATCTCAATTCATTAACTTTATCACAACTGAACTTCTCTCATCTCAGCTGACTCTTGTTAATTGTAAAGCTCATCTCTTCTGGGAATTAACATTCATCTGAAAAAAAAAAGATTCTCTTTAAATAAAGACAAAGGAATTTCTTGCTAAAACGCTTCTCCAGACTCTTACCTGTCCTCCTCCTGGTCTTGGCTAATGTTAGATCATCCCACCTACCACATTCAGGTCACTTCCCCATGCCACTGCCTTGACAATAACCTTACAGCCTCAGAACTTCCCTCTGATGGATCGAACCCACTTCAGCACTCCCAGATAACAAAAGTCTACAGAGACTTCTACTTCCACATCACTATGAGCCTAACACTGCATCAGCAGTATCATCATGTTTTGAAGTAGAACATCTTCCAGTATTCTTCCATACATCATCCATATGTTTCAGAAATACAATTCATCATCCAGTTTCAAGTCACTGAAGCTCTCCTTTCCCCTTATGCCCACCAGTTAGCCCTATTCTGAAAACCCCATCTAACAGCTAATCAGGTTTCCCAACAATTATTACTTCATGTGGATTGAAAGCTTTCTGTGGTGGGAACTTATTACTATTGAGGAGAAAGGCTGGGTGTTCTGTGCAGCCCAGCAACAGGCACATGATGAATGGCGTTGGCATACAATGACACAGATCTACAGATAACATTTAGAAAAAAACTGCCTATTATTTAAAACAAAGGTACTTAAGTGCTCTTGTAAGCCTAGCTCAATAGTAGAGCTGAATCTACAGGAAAATAGCCTTTTTTCCAATAACTTTGAAGGAAAGACTGCTTAGATCTGCCAAGTTATGAGAAGCAGAAACTGTGAGATAACAGCAGATTGGGCACCCAAAAATGAGGAAATGACCACATCTGCCCCCAAAAAAACTACGAAAGGAAATGAATAAATCCAACACTGTTTTCTCACACACTAGAACACAAACCCAAGTCCTTTCTGTGCAGACAGAGCAGGCAAATTCATTGCCCTAAAGAAGCTGCTACATGAGCAGAGCTCTGCACCCACACAGAGCCCTCAGTGCATGCATACGCAGCTCTAAGAGAGCTTGCAGGGCACTGCGAATGCTCTGCTTCCCTAGCTGCCTTCCTCCCATACATGTTTGCCTCACAGATGGCAAGCAGCCAAGAAACAGCTTGTCTGAGCGCGCCTGATGGTACACGAAAGTCACCAAGAGCCACAGCAAGCTACTGGCATCTGGGAGGAGGCCCTCCCTTTCACTTGAGGATACTCTGTAAACCTTGTCTTGCAAAAGCCTGAAGGCTCTCTTCAAAAGACAGCCTTGATACACCCAGCTTTGTGCAGGGCCAGATGGGAAGTCTCAGTCTCTCCATCTGTGAGCTCCAGGCTTATACGATCAAATCTACCATCAGCCGCTACCTCTGCGTGCTCCACTGCCTCCTGTGTCAAACAGGTCTGAACTACCTGTTTCAGTGGGAATACTGCTGGTTGCTTAAAATTTTAAGCAGATCAATTAAGACTACATTAAAGTAGATTTGGCAAGAGCTCGAGTTACATGCAATAACAATTGCTCTATTCTGAAAAGTGATTGAGTAAAAATAGCATCTTCTTACTCATCTGCCGTGTTCTGCATGCATCACAGTCATGTGCTAGCTTTTTCTCTTTTGAGGCAAAAAGCAGGCACAGGAGAGACCCATCCAACCTCTAAATTCTTAGAAAACTTTCAAACATCAAATACTTACAAATATGCAAGTTTTCTTTTATGTACTCATGCCACAGCTTGGCTGCACAATGCTAGGAGGTAAGTCCATACAAGCCACCTACCATTCCCATCATAAAATGCCATTACCTTAGGAAAGGGCAGAAGTTAGTCCATACAGATGGAACGTGAACAAACTCAGGTCAGACACAGCGAGGACTCTATACCCCAGCATCAGAGTCAGAAAGATTGAACAGCTCTTTCCAGAAGAGAGCATCCAGCAAGACCCTGAGGACAGCAGCTCTCACTCTACTCAACCTTTCCATTTTTGCTTGGTCCTTCACCAAAAGCAAGAGCTCCAACCATGCAACATTCTGCAGTCAGCTCTTCAGTTAGGCAGCTGTATACTTCTGAGCGTTGCATTTCCCCAGAGTTCTTGCTTGGTATCAGTCACAAACCACTCTAACTGGGTTGGTCAGCTGCAGAGAGACATTCACATAGAAAACAGATTTCCAGATAGGGACTGATGCTCAAATTGACCAAATAAGCCAGAAGGATCTGCATCTCCTCCCAAATTTCTGGAAGCTAGGATCATCCGCCTTCTGAATCAGCTTCTAGTTTTGAGAAACTGTCTAATTTTCACCCATAGGAATTATTTATCCATACATCCAGCTAATGTAAACTAGCACAGTTCCATCAACCCATTAGTTTGGACCAGCTGAAGCTGTAACCTAAGTCTCGTATAAATGCAACCTGCTACTTATGTTGGTACCTAGTAAACAGTGTAGGCAACCCACTGACAAACTGCCTTCAAGATCTCAGTTGCTCTGATCTGCCTAGCTAGTAGCCAGCACATCAGTAGTAGCCACACAGAACCAAGAAGCCCAAGTCATTCAGGATCTTTTTTTCAACTTCAGTACAGGTAATGTGGGTTCACCAGAAAACTCTTTGAAGGCTGAAGTCCCAAAGGATTTTGTGAAAGTACCACGGGCGCGTAGCCATCTGCATCTGTTGGTCAGCAGCAAAAATCAGCATTAAGCAGCTACAAATAGGCTGTGCCAGGGCTGAGCTGTGGGGAGTTTTGCAAAGTGCCACTACTGATGAGTTGCACCAGGAGGTTTGGGTTCACAGCTCAGACATGGACAGCTAGACAAAGCAACTGCAACTGTGGATTTACTCCATGGTATCAAGCCAAGCACCACTACACACCATTCCTTCCCAAACCACACTCCACATGCTCCTGCATTTTTGACAACTTTCCTACTGGAAACTACCTGTTCATTTTTTATATGGCAGCATCCACTTTCCATTTCTTATTCCATAGGTTTTAGCAATGCTACTAAACAAAGATGTTTCTGTTCCACCTGCTCTTCAGGAGACAGCCTGCATACTGTCAGTACACCAGACAGGCCTTGGAGCCTCAGCAATGCAAGTTCTGCCTTTTGTAACAGCAACAGGATTGTGTGATGAAAAGCAGAGACAACGACTGAGCAGCCAAATTATTTCTGAAGCATTTTCTCATTCTATTTTAATAAGCATACAATTGGTGCAAGCTGCTCTTGAATTCACACTAGCAACAGAGGCTCATTGAAAACCAGCCCAGTTCAGTGAATAAGACAGGTCTATCCCAGACCCAGCAAGGTTACAAAGAGGATAACACTGGCAAAGAAGGGGACTGTTGAGAATGAATTACCCCAAAGCAAAATGGATCTTAGAGTATAAATTAAAAAAGAAAGCAAGTAACACATACTGCATGTTTACAAAAACATATTTTGAACAACTGACTGCAAAACAAATTAACAATTACTTTCATTCCTTGTTAATAAGAAAACTTATGTCAGCAGCTATAAAGTTTATCCTGAAAAGTGAAACAACTCCTCTGGACATCTAGTAGGTCTGCAAGATGCACAGAGTTCCAGTCAAGGGCAGTGTTACAGGAGTGAGAGGCCTACGTACATTGAACACAAATCAATAGGTAGGTAGAGAGGAAGAGCTACACGAATGCCCTCAATGGAGAAAAAGCATCCACCAGACATCAACTGTCTGTCATCAGTTGACTGGTGACAACTCCAGAGGCAATACCACTGTTTGCTGCCTGCTGATGTCTTGACAGAGAACTTGGAGAGGAAGTGGATTGAAAACAAATGCCGTAGTTGGGTGAGAAAGTAGTCTTCAGTAGTTCCAGTATTCCTGGCAAGAATTTCTCTCGTAGCCACCAGATGAGTACCTTCTAAATATTTCTGCTTCACAGATTAGCTCCTCACAGTCTACCACAAACCAGGCCCGTGCAGCCTACTAAGCCCAGCTTAGATGCACATAAGTCAGTACTACTGCATCAGAGGTGCCCCATCCCAGTCACACATCTCGGATCTCTGCCACTGCCCTGCTGCATCTAATGAAAGCTGGTATTTGCTGAACACATGGAAATTCAGAGGTTGCTCTCAACCGCCGCTAAGTTCTTCAACGTCATCCCATCCTCTGTTCATTTAGCGAAACAGCCTAGAAACATCTTCTTTCCTTCCCCCAGTGAAATCCTTCACCTCCTACTGCTTACTATACCACTGCATCCTACTCCCTCCAGTACCACAGCTGGTCCACATAGCAACAAACCATTAGATGAAAGCAGGAAATTATTTTGCCAGAGGGTGATCCAGGAGAAAGCTTCTATTTACACGCGTTAAAATTCTTCTTTCTTTTCTTTTCTGAAACTGCATTATGAAAAGTCTGTTTCTTCCTTTTACTAGATTATTTGCAGAGAAGCAAATCAACTCAACTAAAATCCCCTCCCCCAAAAAGAAAAACACACCAAAACCACAGCAAACCCACAGAAACAGGGCAGAGGAAAGCAAACGCACAGGGGAATGGAGATAAGTAGTGATATCAGTGTTTGTCTCAAGAGTATTAAGCTGTCAAGGTTCCATGTTAGATGGAGATGGACATGACTGCATTAAAGAAAGGCTACAGTCCACGCTGAATATCTTCCTCAAGCCCTATTCCTGTTCAGCCACATATTCCCCGTAAGCATTCTCAATTGTGTAACTGAATGCAGAGGTGACTTCAGCACACACTCAGGCCTGCTGCGCATCTGCTTGCTTCCAGGAGCAGCACATATGTGAGGGAACTCTTGCTGTCCAGAGTCACGAATCTGCTCTTCAAAGCCAAGTTTAGTTGACGGATGGATGATGTCAGTGACAGCAGCTCCCTTACCATCCACTTCGTAGCCTTGCTGCCACAGAATGCCTCTGGAGAGGCCACTGTGCAGAGACAAGGGAACAATATTAGTGGCTCATGCCATAGGCAGGTAAGGGTAAGACGTATAGAGCAGATCTGCTTCAGGGTCCCCAAAGGTTTGTTGGACTGGACCATCTTCAGCTCACTTCAGCACTGCAGTACAGCAGCTTCCATCTCTACCTGCTATGGGGAAGCAGCATTTTCCAGGATGCCATTTCTACAGCTGCAGCTTAAATCTAGGCCCCACTTCTATTTGTACCCCAGTCCCATTGGCCTGATACAGCAGTCAGTTCTTCTTATGGTGCAGTATCAATTTTTATGTAGCTTCCTTTTCCCAATATACATCTTACACACTGCCATCTGTTCAGATTCTTGCAACACAGTGTCCAACTCCCCACCTCCTCCTGTCCTTCTGGGCTGCCCTGAACCAATCCTCCTCTTGGTTACTGTTCCTGTAGTGAGTTATTCTGAATGCACACAAGATGAGCTAGACTTTCTCACAGAAGTGTTCAGGAAGGATCAGACAAAGTCTAGCTCTGTATGCTTAAGGGAATGATGCAAGAGCAGTGCATATGACTTTTCTTTTCTGTGGCAGGTTAAGAGCAGCCTAAGGTTGAAGGCTGCACCCAAGGCACTGTGTTAGAAAAGTTTTTTAGTTTTTTTTTAAATTACTTTTATTCTTAAAAATCCAGTGCCTTCATTGTTCTGCCTTGTAAATTAGTTCCTTTTCCACCTTCTCCAAACCATTCATCAATGTCTAAGGGTTCTTTTCATGGCCATCTCGTTTTCAGGCTAAGGAATCAGACTCTTCCCTCAAAGCACACACCAGATCTCTCACCAGCTGAACGCTCTTTTATGTACTGTTTCCAGTCTTTTTTGGGGTGCAGCAATCAATGCTGCACAGAGTATTCAAAATAGAAGAACAATATGCAATGATTAAAAAAAATAATAATAAAAAAAAATAAAAGCATGTTTCTTGCTTTGTTTTGAGCTCTTCCTCATATTTCTATTTGCTATTTTGATGAACAACATGGTTACAGAAGACTTCAAGATTACTCAATTTTCTGGCCCTTCTCTCCATCTTTGCCTTTGGCACCTTTCAGAATTACATTCTCTGCATGCTTTGAGCAAATAACTGAATGATGAGTTGTTCAACTGTTTATCTTCAAGATAAATACCTGTATCCAGTCAAAGGCAACAGCTTTCATGGGAAATAACTCACAATAGGATTGTTCAGACTAACCACCTCTGAGGATCTCTTTTTCACAGAAAAGGGAGTTCTTGCCTCAAAGACCATATCCTCTGAGCAAAAAGAGAGAACAGAAAGGTGGGACAGGGCATCCCTGACCTAGAAACTCAACATGCAGTGCACTGAGCAGCAGCCCTCTATCACCTCTGCAAGCTAGCTTCATCACTTCAGAAGTCCAATTGGCAAAACAGTAGCTCAAAGTTATCTCCAGACAGTTACATTCACACTCACTGGTAAGCCTTGGAAGATGTTTTTGATATAATCCTCTCTGGTGTTATTAGCTGAAAAACCTGCACCAATCTGCAATTCTGACACCACCCAGCTACAGTGCCTTACCTACAGTGCTCTTCACTGCTGCCCTCCTTCCATAACCCTTGTTACCAAGCAGTCCTGCAAAGTCCAAGACAGAGGCTCTATACAGCTTGCCTTGGCCTCATATACTGAGGTAACTGAGGAACAACATGACACAACCTCCTTTATTTACTTACCTTACTTGGACATCTCAGGGGAAAAAAAAATACTTAAGAAAAATTCCATTTGATAAGTTCCATTTAAGCAATAAACATGGGCTGTTACAGTGCAGGCTTTGTCAGTGCTTTCAAGTAATGTGTATCCGTCTTCAGTTACTAGCCTTTCTTTCTATCCTGGAGAAAGTGAGCTTTCAAAGCACCTTTCCTTCACTCATACATCATCATCAGTACCACTAAATAAGTTTTATCCTTGTGTTGGGATTCCATTCATTGATATAAATTGGCTGTTTCAATGTAGTGTTCTCCTGAAGCTATGGAGTCTTCAAAACATATTAAAGGCTAAGAACTAACACTCATGGAATTGTATCTACATTAGTTGACCTGAAAGCACTTCTGAGTTCTCAGGTACACTCTAACACTACAATCAAATCTTATCCAAAGAAAACACAGCCAGGTACCAAGGCTAAACTATCTTGATTCCTGCCTAATACAGGTTCGCTTCAGAAAGCAGGTAGAGGAAAATGACTACAAAACCTGCAATCATATCCACTTACCACTCAGTCTAAATACACCCAAAGAGACTTCATCATAAAGCCATTTTCTGTCACCACAACTTAATTTGGGGGTACCCGATTGCCACAAAATGCACCTCCTGAACTTGTAGTCTCTCCCTGTACGATGCCCAAGTAGAGTACCTGCTCAAAATGACAACTTGCAGCCCAAAACAGACTTCTGGCTTTAGATTGCTACAGTATACCTCTGGAAAGGGATTGTTAACTCTCTGTCTTTTTTAAGACAGATGCAATGAACTGTGATGAAGTTGACTTTGCAAAGGTAGCAACCCAGACAAGAAAGACCTAAGCAGTGGTTCAGCGCAGGGGAGCACTTGGCCACCAAGCTGTATGCATACTGGGGTGAGAGCACAATAGGAACCCCTGTCTTCTGAAGTTGTGCTGTTGCTGAGTTAGATAGAAGGGATGTTACAAACCAACAGCAAGGCTGCCAGGTGAAAAGGGCTGAGAGCACTGCTGTGTTCCAGTCTAGAACCTCAAAACTGCTGATGCACTGCTACAATAAATGGTCACTAAGTTACATAGAGAAACAGCACAAAGATGAAAGGCTGCAGTTCAGGTGTCCTGCTCGTCCTGTGCATCCTGGTCCTACCAATCTCCTCTGCTATACCTGTGGTCCTGTTGATCTCCTCTGTTGCAATCTGCAATCCAGATGGAGAGGTAGAGACACATATCAGCTCTGCCTCCAACTGGCAGCTCTTTCCAAGCCATATTTGAGTCCCTCAAGCTAAGGAGTGGTTAGAAACCATTACAGAAAACAAGAGCAATGGAGGAAAACTATTTTTGAGTGACAGGGTCTGTGACTTACTTGCTCAGCAGGCAATTAAGCGTGCTGAAAACCCATCTGTCAGATTAGATTCCGTGGAAACTTAGGCGTGCACACATCTAATCTGAGCCTAGATTGGGCCTAGGAATTAGGCAGTGTTGAATAACTGAATACTTGTTGAGACAGCTGAACTTTGGAGCACGCCCTAGAACAGCACCACAGGTCACTACACTAAAATTTGCTTCAAAGCTGTCTTTCTGATGGTTCTGAACTCACTTTAACATTCTCAGCAGAGTTGGTGTTGCAAGTTAGGAGCTCACCATATCTCAAGTCTGTGAGGAAACACACAGCAGCACTTGGAAGGCCAACTGTGTTCTGGGCTGCACTAAAAAAGGGGTGGCCAGCAGGGAGAGGGAGGTGATCGTCCCCCTCTGCTCAGCTCTTGTGAGGCCTCATCTGCAGTACTGCGACCAGACCTGGGGCCTCCAGTGCAGGAAGGACGTAGAGCTGTTGGAGTGGGTCCAGAGGAGGGCCACTAAGATGATCTGAGGAGTACCTCTCCTATGAGGAAAGGTTGAGGGAACTGGGCTTGTTTAGCTTGGAGAAGAGAAGGCGCCAGGGAGACCTCATTGTGGCCTTCCAATACTTGAAGGGAGCGTATAAACAGGAAGGGGAACTGTTTACAAGGGTGGGTAGTGATAGGACAAGGGGGAATGGTTTTAAACAGACAGGGGAGGTTTAGGTTATAGATATTAGGAGGAAGTTTTTCACACAGAGGGTGGTGAGGCACTGGAACAGGTTGCCCAAGGAGGCTGTGGATGCCCCATCCCTGGAGGCATTCAGGGCCAGGTTGGATGTGGCTCTGGGCAGCCTGGTCTGCTGGTTGATAACCCTGCACACAGCAGGAAGGTTGAAACTGGATGATCATTGTGGTCCTTTTCAACCCAGGCCATTCTATGATTATCTGCTGGAGCTGACTAAGTCCCAAAGGCTTTCCACCCAGGTATGTCAAACTGCTAAAATTCAGGACTGGTTGGACAGAAGTTGGTCACAGGCTGCAGAAAACTTCAGTCCTGCAGCAGTTAACCTTGACTCCATACCCCAGAACTGTCCCACATCCTGTGAGTCTCCAGTCTCCTTCAGGATCACATGGGAGCAAGGGCAGAGTCTGTCATTTTATGTCAGCAAGACACCATTTCTTAGTGAAAAATGTTCTTTGGTAGGCATATCCAAGTGTCAATAGCACGAGAAAAACCACAGTACAGTAGAGAATTTATTTTCTCATCAGCTTTCAGGAGGAGACTAGCAGTGAACAAATACCTATACTTTCTAAATCCCATGCACAGAAGACATTAGACTGAACTTCACTAAATGTTTAGTAGGAAACAATTCCCTAATATAATTAAGTTTTGTGTTGTTTTGTTTTGTTTTTTTTTTCTTTTGCTGAGGAACCTTAAAGATACCACAGGTCAGAGCTGCAGGAGATGGGAAAGAACTGTGTGGGATTACCTGCAGGCATACATTATCGGGTGGGTGCTGTCAGCCTCTTACTTTCCTGTGCAATAAGCATTGTGGGGGAAATCACCGTGTCTTTCTTCCCCTTTACCTCTGCTGCACAAGAGCAAAAAAAAAAAAGTATTTCTGAGAACACTGTCGCAGGGATCAAAAGCCTTTTTCTACAGGCTCTGACCTAGTTCTTTCATTCTTACTAGAGGGAAGAAAACACTTAAAGGAACATTGTCAAAACTGTTCGGTTTAAAAATAGGCTTACCTTGGCAGTGCTCCCATCTAGATGGGCTCATACTAAGGAGCACAGGCTCCCTCCCCATGCAGACACCGATACATTCATCCACCCAAAGCACTGGTACACTGTAGCCCGAAGGACCACCCAGTCCACACACTCTCTTCCGAGACAAATACAGTGACCCACATTCAAACTCCATTTTGGCTGAATCCCTTTCAACCCCTGCTCAGGTATGTATATCGTGTAACTGCCAAAGAACTCCAGAACCCTCCAGATTCCTATTTCATATTTGCAAATCTAACTCTGTCGACTATCCTGGTAAGAGATTTGTTTTCTTTAAGTAAACCACTAGATATTTGTTGCCATAAGCAAACTCCAGTAGTTCATTCTAAGACAGCACTGAAAACAGTCAAATTTGAGAAAAACTTCAACAGGTTGTTAACACAAAATGAGATTCTTTCAAACATTCTCCACAAACTAAACATCCCAAAGCGTTTTCATTTCAGCCACACAGCGTTCCTGAATTGAAAGGGGAAAAAAAAAACCAAAAAACTGTCCCTGGGTTCGTGGCTGCAGCTGAGGAATGGGCGTTTTCCCAGAACAATAGCAGGGGCAGAACTGGCCAGACAGCGGATGCTGGCTCCAGCAGGAACTGCCATGCTCCAGGACCTGAGGTTCTCTTGTGCCCCAGGGACCTAACCTTCTCTGCCAGTTGTGTGCCAGACATGAGTCCACACAAGAAGTGGGTTGGTCCAAGAGCGCAGAAGCCTTGTGGCACTAAAAATAAATAAAGACCCAGGAAGCCCAACCATGAAGGCTATACAGCCTTACTTAAGCCAGGTTTTCAGGGTTTTCCTAATTCCCAAGCTTCTACAGCTGATGCACGGAAGGTTATGCCCTCAAGTTCCTAAGCAGCAAAGCAGGAAAACATTTTTCCCCCCAACCAAAACAAACAAATCAACTGGAAAAAGAAACAAAACAGTTTGTGTTTCCTGACTTTAAGACACTTTGAGTTCAGTAAACTGGCATTTTTCTACAAAACTCTTCAAGTTTAAAGAATTCTACAGCAGCTTGACTTTTGATAGAGCACGATCCACATGCTGCAGTGACAGGAGCCATTAGAGACAAGTAACCTCAGCTTCCCTAAGTTCCACATGTTACCTGCCAAGAGGCACAGTTCATGGAAAGAGCACAGCCCACACCCATGAGCTTGATTGATACTGTGGAGCACACATTAAGATAAAAGCATGCTTTTAAGCACCTTCAACAAAGAAGCATGGTCCCAATAGAAACCTAGGGATAAGAACTTAAATTTGCATGAACTACATCCACAGAAGGTAGCCACAGCCACGTGGCTACCTATGCTGCAGAAGTAAGTGGTCATCTTGTTGTAGTAGTGTGAGGGGAACAAAGTTGCAGAGTTGTACAGCAGTCCGAAGGCAAAACAATTGAGGGATGAAAATCAAAACGAGGGAAAAGCAGCACATACAGACAAGAAGAGAGCTTCTGAGAGCTCACAGCAGGGATGCATCTCAGAGAGAGGAAAAGAGAAGAAAGGGTTAAAGAGGAAACAAATCCCAAATCATCTCAAGAGGAAGGAGAAGCACTGCTTCCCAAAGGTTTAGCAGAGCTTTTCTTCATTAATATTTACAAAGCTTTTAGAGCCTGAGATGGAAGGCACTGCAGATACGAGAGGAATTATTTCAGACCTGAAAAAATCTAGCAAACAGACTGATGAGGAGTTCAAGTGAATAAAGAAGGATGACATTGGAGAGTGCACTGAAATAGGGGTTGCTACTGGCATGTGAACCATCTGGTGCATGGCAGCCCATTTCATTTACCCACCATCAGGCACGCATGCTCAGTTACATAGTTAAGTTTCTGCCACAGGATGAGAAACACTTTTACTCCAGATCATTACCTTCTTTTCGTCATTACAGATCATTATAACCAAATACGCTAATCAATAAAGCACGCTGAGCATAAAGAACCTGCATGTCTTAAAGAAAGGCTGAAAACTTACGATGGACAACTTCAGATGTACACAGACATCTATGGAGATACAGTGGTTTTGTTCACCTTGCTTAGAACTTGGTTTACAAGGATGTTACTGCCTTCAGCAGGCCCAAGTTTCAGCTTGACTCTCATTTGTGCTGCTCACTTCAGTACTTAAAAGACAGCTTCAGCATCGCTGTCACAATGTGGTATGCAGCCTCAGACAGAAGCACTGAAATCAGCCCACCTGAGAAAGGAGCTGAATGAAGGCTGCTCAGAATTGAGCACACCTCACCCCCAGAAAAGAATGACAGACCCCAGAGTATGCACAGGAAGAGCACAGGTGGCCACTTCTCACACTCTAAACCTCTAGAACTGTCCTGCAGTCACGGAAGAAAGCAAGATGGGACCCGAAGCCAAGAATTCTCAATGCCTTGGGGAAAAACTGTGGGAAGTTCAGAAGCAGACAGCAGGAGGGGATTTGCCATGTTCCATCCACATCCCTCCTTTAACATCCCAAAAGGAGCAGGGCCACGCACCTAATGCCGCAGGAGCCGGCACCCAACGGGTGACGCCGGCGGGCAGCACTCCGGGCAGGGCACTGCGCCAGGAGCCGGGCTCGGCACCGGGCTTCGGGAGGACCGGGGGGCGAAGGAAGCGGGGCACGCAGCCTCGGGGCTCCATGCTCACGGCCTCAGGGCACGGCGGGAGGCGACGAGGGCCGGAGCTGCCGCGGAGAGAGGCGGAGGAGCTCCGCCGGGAGCGGCGGGCCCGGAGGGGAAGTTGCCGGGCTGCGGGCGCCGGGCCGGGCGGAGAGGCGAGGCGAGGCGGGCGGCAGAGCGGGGCCGGAGCTCCAGGGCCGCCACCTCGCCCCGCCGGCCCCGCCGCAGGTGAGCGCCCGGGGGAGGAGACGGGGGAGGGACCCCGAGGGGGGACGGAGAGCCGGGGACGCGGAGCCCTTACCTTCCACCGCCATCCTCCCGGCCTCGCATAGTGTGCCGGCCGCCGACACGGCGCTGCCCCGGCCGCCCCCCCGCCCGCGCGCGGGCTCGGCTCATCTGCGGCCGCCGCGATCAACCTGCGGCTCCCGCTGACAGCCGGGCGGGGCCGCTCCGCCCCGCAGCACGCCGGGAAACGTAGTCCGGGGCCTGCCCGCACACACGGCACCGCCGGCGCGCGGCCCAGGTGCCGCTCGGCCCGAGGCCTTTGAGGGGCATCGGGTGTCTCCGCCCCGAGCGAGGGCCAGGCACCAGGAGTGCGGTGCTGGTTTGGCCTGGCAGGTGCCCAGCCTGAAGGTGCGAGGTGCTGCCCTGCGTCACGCTGCTCTCCCTGCCGCCCCTTTATCCTGTCCCACACCGACAGGTTGCCCAAAATCCTGGGGGAGGATAGCAACACGGTAACTGAGTCTTGCACCGATCAAAGATCTTGCTACCATCTTTGTGATGTTTGCTGTCTGAAAAACAGCGCTGCATTTCTACCCTGTTTTAGTTTTGAGATATCAAAAATCTTGGAGATATTTCTCCCTCAAAAATCCTTCCCTTCCCTTCCCTTCCCTTCCCTTCCCTTCCCTTCCCTTCCCTTCCCTTCCCTTTCTACATGGAAAGAGCCTGTGAGCTCCTTCATCCACAAAAGTCATTAATAAAACCAGGAGGACAATAGCCAAGGAACTGAGTGTACAAGGGCATATGTTATACAGATAGGCTATGACAACATTTTCACATGTTCTTTTGATTTGTTAGCAATGAATGAGCATTATTCAAGGCAGGTTAGTTTTGCAAAACAAACTTCCAAGACATTGCATTGAAGAACTGGCTTGTTCTTTGCTCTCATATGCAGTTGAACTATTAACCTTTGTGTTCTATATGAGTCAAGATACACACTTCCTGGAGCAGCAGCCTTGTCTTTCACCTATCTGCAAAGTGGTATGCATAGTCACAATGCATTATCAGTGATAATTAAAAGGATGTGCAGATTCCCAAGTGCAACACAATCACGCACCTAATCCCAGCTGATGCACAAAATGGGTTGTTACTCTTCTACTTTCTGCCAGACAACAGGCTGTTCTTGATTGTTCTTGGTATATTACACATGACCTTCAGCAATTTTTATTCACTGTACAATGTTTTGTGACTTTGGTGACATTTTTTGTTAAGCTAATATATTCTATTAATAATTATTTTTTCATTTAATCATGACAATATTTGAGGGTAGTTAGTGTAATTTTCTGGCTAACCAGCGTGGCTTCACTGAGGACAAATCATATTTGACCAACCCAGTGGTCTTTCATGATAGTGTCACTGCATCAATGGGCAATGGAAGAGTCACTGACATCATCTATCTATCAACGATCAGGCCTTTAGCAACCTGATCTAGCTGTGCATTTCCCTAACTGCAGGCAGTTAGTCTAGTTGGCCTTCAATGGTCCCTTCCAACTCTAAGGATTCTATGATTCTAACATATGGGAAGCGTTGCTTTCTTGGTTAGAATGAGTTAGAAGCCATACTATGAATAAATCAAGGCTCAGAGTTCAGGTGGTGTGGATGGGGAGAGCTACTTCCTTTAGTATGCTGAATTTCTGACAGCATTTCAGCTATGGGCCCTGAGGACATCCCCAGCGAGTACAGCTTTACTAAGCCCTTTAAAAGCCCTGTAATTTTTAATTACAGCTTTGTGCCTGATGAAGAACAGCAAAATTATGGCTATGACTAGACAGCAAATAGGGCATGACAGATGTTGAAAGGTATAGTTTTTGAAACTTAATGTTACATGATAGCTAGTGAAACCTAGTATTTAACAATATTTAAAAGCATCAAAAACATCTACAATTCAGGTCAAGACCAGGCAAATTGTAATTTAATGTATGTCACTCATTAGTGAAAAGAGGCTGTAAATTGATTCAATTAATATATGGTGAAGTACAATCTGTTTTGAGCGTAGCCTTCAAAAACATCAGTGAGAGCTAGATAACTTTCTAAAAACATCCTACTAAATTATAGAGTAGAAAACGACCAGCTTTCTCAGCTTAGGAAGAGCTTTTTAATCACACTTCCTTGCTTCCCTTTTTACCTTGACTTCTCCAGACATATTTCTTCTAAACTTTCTCTTAAAAATATATCAACCTTCCTTGAAACAGGCACAGCAAAAGTCCATTTCCTGTATATTTTTCTCTAGGTCTCCAGATGAAATAAGCAAAAGCTCCATAGCCATTCATATTATTTCTAGGTAGGACTAAAACCAGCTAATGTTAAATGAAAGTGCATTCATCAACAGTGCAGCTCTACTTGAAGAAGAGAGCTAATGAAATCATTGAACTTGTGTACATCGGTACACTGCCATCCATCATCAATTTTCCTTTATTTTCCCCCTTCACTTTACAGAAAGTCAAGTCCTTAAGACTTAAGCATCCCTTTGTGCTGTGAAGTAATTTATGCAAAACAGTCAAATTCTCAGTCGTCTTCATCTAATGACCTTGGTAGTGAAGCAGTTCTGCCATATAGGTGTGACTCAAATGTGATTAACTCTTCTGGGTGCCCGAACACATGCATAGAGCTGTCTTATAGCAACAATTCAACAAAGATCTGAAAATCAAGAACCTCCAGTCAGACACCAAGTGCCTTCATCTTTGGGCAGCATCACAGCATCCGCTCTGAGTTATCCTGTATTCTTACCAGTGCTGGGACCACCCTGATCTGAATGCTGTGAAAAGCAGTGATTTACCTTCCCACCCTCTGTTGCTAACTTTTGATGCAACAGCCTTTCTGCTTGAAAACTAACCTGGAACAAGACTGGTAAGTGTTACCTCTATCAGTTACTTTTTTGTTATTCACTGTATGGTTGCCCAAATTCGGGTGCTAGCAAGTGGAGTGTAGTTTCTTCTGGTGGTTTGAAGAGCCCAGGGGCTTTTAGAGGTGTATCATATTATAAATCAATTTCATCTTACCTGGGTCAGGTAAACATCCTCTCACTGATGTTCTCTTAGGACTCTTTTTCCTCTCTGGGCATTCACAGCTTCCTAATCTTGGTTGAAAGGAGCTACATCAACATCTACAGCTTTTAAAAAAGACTGAAGCAGATGAGAGTTTGACTGCATGTACAGGGGGTCAGCAGTGGTGCTAGTGAGGAGGAGTTGAGGAGAGTAATGTATTCATATGGGGGATCTACAGCTGGATGTTCATAAACTTATCTTCCTTTTCAGTGAGGCACCCATTATTACTAATGATCTCGTTGGACTGAGAGTATGATCTCCACAAAGATCTATATAAATCGCTTGTGCCTGTGTTTTCAAGAGAAGATACAAAATGGCTTAAGACAAGCAATGATGGTAAAACAAACATTATGGGTAAGAATGACAAGGTACAAAGAGGATTTATATGCATATATTGAAATCTCCTTCTATCTTCTGAGCTCTATCACTTGCTGTACTTCAGGGCTCCACATGGACCATGATTCCTTTTCTTCGCTCTGCATAAATAGCAGCTGTTGCAAAGAAAGTTCAGAATGTGTCAGGACGGGGAGAAGGTTCCTATACTAGATGCTTAAGGACTAGAAGACTATATTGAATCCTTAGCTTTCCCCATCAGAGGAAAGGCAAAGTAATGCTCCTCAGACCAATGCAGAGCTTGGCAGTTTCAGTACTGGAGATGTGAGATCAGTGATTGAGACGTACAGTTACTTGAAAAAATGCCTGGGTCCCTTTTCCTCATAGAAAAGTAGAACAAACTGCTCTCATGACTCTCCATTGGGAAGTATAAGTTACTGAGACATAATGCTTAAGAATTCTCAAGAAAATGGAAGAACCAGATCTAATAGATACTGTGCATATAGGCAGAGGTAGACATTTCTGTGAAACGGTCTCTTGTAGCTGGGCCGTGTCACTGGTCAGCAGACTGAGTCAATACAGTTGGATATCTTGTTTAAACACAACAACCAATGCTTTCTGCTATTATTTGCAGAACTGCAACTTGATGTGGGCAGAACCAGCTCAGTGCTCTCAGTAACCCACAGTCACAGAAGCATGGAAGTGGTGCTGCTGGAAGGAAGCTCTGGAGGTCACTGAGTCTAAAAGTCCCTGCTCAGAGCAGGGGCAGCTACAGCAGGCTGCTCAGGATTGTGCCCAATCCTGTTTGAATACCTCCATGGGTGGAGACTTTACATCCTCTCTGGGCAACTTCTGTTACTGTTCAGTCACTCTTCAGGGTTTCTTAAGTGTACTTGGAATTTCCTGTATTTCAGTTTGTGGCCATTGACAACTCAACAGTAATGACCCACTGTTGTCTGCTGGGGTTTACCACTGAAGACTGGCTTTTAAATATACTTTGTGTCACCAATCACAACCCTTTAAGCCCATCACATCAGCCAGTTTTCAGTGTAGGTTATCATCTTCTCATCTAGTCTGTACTTCATCAGTTTTTCTGAGAAGTTGTTATGGGACACAGTGTTAAAAGCCTTGCCAAATTCAAGATAAATAATATCCACTGCCGTCCCCCTATCCATTACATTGATCTTTTTTAATTGTAGGCTATCAAGTTAGTCAGGCACAATTTCCCCTCTGTAAATCGGTTTTGACCATGGATTCCATCCCAAAGGCATTCCCATCCTATCTGCAGTTGGAAATGTTTTCTGGTATTCGTTGCTCCTTTAGAAGGACTGAGGTGACAATGTCTGGTTTGTTATTCTCCAACACACTGATTTTGTGTGCATTGAAATTTCTGTTGTGGAGCCTCAATGAGCTCTGCATCAGTAACACACACATACACTCTTCCTGATAGGCAGCTAGAGACGTTTGCAGTTATGCAAAATAGATATTGAATTCATATTGGTAGCTTTTGGCACAGGTGGAAATAATATCTGAGGAAACTTTAGGCAGCATTATCATAGCTTTGCTGGATCTCCTCAGAGAAATATACATGAACCTGTGCAATATGGGACATGTACCAGTGTACAGAGCCCATCTTGAGTGTAATCTGTGCATGCACATTGGTGTATACTGAGCATGGTGCAACCAGACTTGTGTTCAGAATATTTCATTGCAACAGTCACTGTGGTCCAATCACACTTGGGCCAAATTACTGGACAACAACCAAAAAGGATAAAAATGGGAAATTCCCAATATACTGAAGACTTGCAATGGGGAATGTGGAACACAGAGCTTGGAGCTGATGTTTAAAAACATTAACATTTGTCACCTACCTCAGTGCCAGCAGAATGAAGCTATAAGTAATAACCAATATTGCATAGACTTCAGTGCAATAACATAATTTGTGCATTCTTCTGAAGGTGAGAAAAAAAAATAAATGACCTCTTTCTTTAAAACTCTTCTATGTCCAGGATTTAGATGGAAGCAGTTGTGTTACTGCAGATAATAACTTGATAATGATGAGAGCTGATAACATCTTAGCATGATGACCTTTTCCTGCTTGTGAATGGCTCAGTACAGCATTGAAAAACATCAAGTAGTTGGTGGTGATTTGTGAGCATTTATTAAAGCAAATCAGATAATTGTGTTTAACATCACAGATGGCTTGTGTTTTCCAAAGTGCTTTTATTTCAGAGCAATAAGGTGACTCAGAAACTCAGTGGGATATTAGGGCCATGAGTTGTATTGCCTCACACCTCACAGAGTGAAATTCCCAGCACAGAGGAGGCGAAGGTCCAATTTAGAAGGATTTTAACACTGTTACTATGCAAATATCAACTGTTATCAGCAATGCAAAGCTTTACAGCCCCATTCCATTTCTTAGGTTACTTTCACTCATCAGTATTACACTTTAAGATCATTCAGGCAGTGTTACCTTTTTTTCCCTTTGTACTTTGCATGCTTTTATTACCCAGAGAAGCAAAGAAGTGTTCAGTGATCCAATAGAACGTGAAATTGTCCCTGGCATCCAGAAAAGAATGCTTATTTCACATTCTTAAAAGCCTGGCTTCTGAGCAAGTTGCTTTGTTTTACTTTTTAGTAACAAGAGATTTCCACTTGTATTCCAAGCACAAGAATTCAGAGCGCTGCTCCATATGGGCAAACATAATGTCTGCTATTTCTTGGCAGAGGAACAGCAGCACAGGTCTGCTTCCTCTTGGCGGAGAGCAGGAAGGATAGAATCCATCTTGCTGAACTTTATCAAGCTTCACGAACTCAGTAATACCACATTTCCTGGAAATGGTCAAGCAGAGAAAAAGCAGCATTCACAGGACGTGCTTATCATCTTCTGTCGTGACGACAGCTGCAGCCCAGGTGACCGGCTAGCTTAAAAGTGTAATGCAGAGAGGACTGTGATTATAAAGAGAAATTCTACTCTCACCATCTACTTGCTTTATTTTCATTTGTCCTTCAACAGAACTGCTCACAAACAGCAAGTGGGCACCTGCACCTACAGATCCTTTAAGTGAGGGTTATCTCCTAGAAAGTTTTCCAGTATATAGAACTCAGGAAGACTAAAGACAGTGAAAACTATTCCTACTTGCAACAGCATCACAATACTATAGTATTTGTGCAAGAAACACCACTCCAGAAAGAGCAATACCCAGAAAATCTGAAATATGTATTTTCTGGAGTTATGACAAAGAAGCAACACTTTCTCTTCCTGATATTTTCTGTAACATATGATGATCACCAGTGCAGGCTAACACCACAGCTTACAGCCAGTACAGACCACTAAGTAAGCTGAGGGACTAGAAGTGCTGACAAGAGACAAGATTGTAAACTACAAATAAGCAGTGGGATATGAGCATGTGCAGGTTTATCTATACAAACTCACGGTTTGAGCTACTTGTGTACTGAGGATACATAAGCTGGAAGGAGAAGTAATCAACAGTTCTGTTCAGCTACTCTGCTAATCTAATCATTCAGCACTGCTAATCAAATCACTCCAAAATTGGAGTGGTGTTTCCTTGAGTGCCAGTGCTCAGTAAAACCAAACTAAACACAACTGAAGTCACAGAATCATAGAATCATAGAATGGTCTGCATTGAAAAGGACCACAATGATCATCTATTTTCAACCCCCTGCTGTGTGCAGGGTCATCAACCAGCAGACCAGGCTGCCCAGAGCCACATCCAGCCTGGCCCTGAATGCCTCCAGAGATGGGGCATCCACAGCCTCCTTGGGCAACCTGTTCCAGTGCCTCACCACTCTCTGTGCAAAAAACCTCCTCCTAATATATAACCTAAACCTCTGCTGTCTCATTTTAAAACCATTCCCCCCCTTGTCTTATCACTCAAGTCAGTCATTCAGGTATATTAAATTCAAGCTATTGTTGGTAATTGAGATGAGCTCTAGGAATGCTAAGTCCTCAGTGTCTACTTTCTTGTTCTAGGAAAGTAAAATGAATAGCTATTTTGCATTAGGCTGCTTTAGAAGTACAGGAAGGATCTGGATGCGTGGTTCAGTTGACCCATGGCTCAGGACAAGAGCAATCTGTCTTTGCACTGGCTGTGACTGCAGGAGAGCCTTGCTGTCAGGACCAAAAGTAGGTAGCAGACTGCTGGGAGCATGTAAATAATAAAAAATGGCCTGTGATATTTATCTGCCCACCCTAGCAGGAGAAAAATACCAATGTGGGGAGCAGCACATAGCTATACACACAGCTCAGTCACTACAGCTGCATGGGAGGGGATCAGGATATAAGCAGTGCTGGTTGCTAGAAGAGAAAATGCACCTTTCTACCATTACCCAGCATCAGATGCAACAAGCCCAGCTCACAGAGGTTATTCTGAGCTGAAGAAGCCTCTTGTCTCTCTTCCCCACTATTAAATGGAGGTGAACATGATCTGTTTAGGCGCAGAGGTAGAAGGTTTCTTCAGTGCAGGATTAATATTTAGTCAGATGGAGGAATTTTAGTGAGAGAAGAATATGAAGTTCTTTCACTTCCATCTGCAGGACTGTGAAACTTCCCACAACCTCTTGATAGTTTGCTTCTTACCCAATATTTTAAGGCAACTCCAAAACCCACTCTTTTGTAAAAATGTTCCAGCATCAGTTTCAGCTGTCTAACCATAAGTATCTGGTGCCTTTTGAGATGCTCAGAGGTTTCCCTTGGTCTCATAACTGCTGCTCCAGAAGGCTGATGGTTTCCTAGAGGCCCTGTGTTTTAATTGCCAGCCCCATCAGATACTAGATCAGATTGCCCAGAGCCCCATCCAGCCTGGCCTGCAACACCTCCAGGGAGGATGTCCTAATGCATCTCAGGCATCACAAAAGGCCAGCGTTTAAGTAATTGCTGAATGCAGTACTTGCTTAAACAGCACACAGCCATCAACATTTGGGTGCCTCTATCTCTGAACCTTGTTTCCTATAGGAACTGAGTTGAGCACAGCTACTGACACTCAGTGACATCTCTGGCAGCCCTCGTGGTGGATGTTCCCATCACAGGCCGGCTTCCTTCAGAGCAGCAGGAGCTCCCATGACTGTCCCCTTGGGCCCTGGGACAGAGGCTCCTCTCAGCAGTTGTGTATTTCCCGTTTGTTGTCTCAGCTGCATGGAAAGGCTTGCCAGGAATAACAGAGCCCAGGGACTGGCTCAGCCCACTTCTCCTCAACCTGCTGTGGGAGCTTCTGCCTTCTTGCCAGTCTGCGTGCCATCCCCTGTGTGCCGCTGGCTGGCTGTGTCTGTGCTCATCCTCAGTGCCAAGGCCTTGGGATGCATTCAGCTGGGCTGTGCACTGCCAGAACCTGCTGGAGAACCTGGTGACTGTGGGCCTGGCTTTGACCCACCCTGATAAAAGCACTAGGAGCACAGACAAGACAAGAAGTGAACTGAGGTCAGTTATGGGATTGCTCCTTGTTCAGCCCACTCAGCTCAAGAAACTGTAGTTTGAGCTGGTGGCATCACTGGTATGACTGCTGAATGCAGTAAGCAACCATGCCCTGGGCCTTTCGTAGCATCATTTCTCCAAGACAATAGGGAAATATATTCTTTCACTGTTGTCTTGCATGTAAGAATGTTCTGTGTTCTTCTAAGATTCCTACTGCAGTTTTTTTTTGGTTTTTTTTTTTTTTTTTTTTTTGAGAATATAAGTTGTAATGAGTTCATTATTTTTAATACGCAGGAAGAAAACAAAACATGATCTTCTAGTTATGCTTTTATTTTTCCACTTCTATTCTCTTTTCCCTATGAGTTTGAACACAGCTGTTTTGCGAGCCAATAGGATCAGAAATCTCAGTTATGTGACAGAATATGGATTCCAAATATGACTTTTTCACCCTTTTCCCAAACAGCAGTGAAGAGAAAGATTTTGTAATACACAATGGCCTTGTAAGGGCTTTAATGCTTCTTTTTCCTCTCTACTGCTCAAAAGATTTTTTCAAAGAGTTTTTTTTTCTAATTGAGTCTGGAAACCAACCACTTTTAATGAGAACTTACTGACACTTAATTGCCATCTGCTTCCTTCAGTTTCTCTCTTAAGACGGCTGCTTTTCTCCTTTGTGCTCTAACAGCTCCACTGCTGTTAGTGCTCTGAGTGAATTCTTATGTCTTCTGAGTGCAAGTTCTTAGTCCTTTATTCTGTACTTCACCTCTGCCTAATGCAGAGCTAGCCTTTAGAGCTAGATACACATTAGTTGCAGAATTTAGATGCAAGCTGCCTACCTCCCACAGCACTCAGGTCTCTTGCCAATGTGTTTCACAATTCTACCTTTTCTTATTTAATATCACTGTAACAAAAAGACAAAGCAGTACATGACAGTATTTTATAAGAAAAGTCATACAAATCTCACAGACAAGAAAATACTTGATACCTTCCAGAAAATCAAGTCTAGCCTTTTGCTGATAGCTTGCACAAGGACATGCCTTTAATTAAAACTCCAGATCAGCTCTCAATACTGCTTTGTGGTGGCCTTCTGTCCAGTGGTGAATTCACCCCGTGTCAGAAGCAAGGAATCTGACTGACTGAGGGCTGAATGGGCCTTTCAGCAGTGTTTGGCAAACCACATCTTTACATGACTCTTACTGTTATGCCATTAAAGACTTCATAGAGAATCACAAGTGAAGATTTTCCCACTTCCCTTCTGTTAAGAGTTTGTTTCAAAATTCTACTAACATTTTAATGTTCTCTGGTTTGTCTGAAGGTAAGCTGCCAGAGATGTCCCTGCTTTTCTCCCAAAGGAAGTTGTTCTCAATTCTAAGGTAGCAAATGGTTGTCCCTGTGCTGATATTGAATCTCTCAGGTTTTCTTCTTGGCTGAAAACGGATGAAAGAAACATGAGCTATAGTAGCAGGTGCAACTTGTGACATAAGTGCAGTTTCTGGCCATTTTCCTCCATCAGGAGGAGAGCACAGAAGCAGATAAGTGGTGTGTGAGCTGATGGGCCTGTCCTTCAGCTCTGCCATAGCAAACCATGTCATCAGGCTGAGAAGATAGCTTACTGATCACTGTTATCTTTAGAATTCTGTAGATTTGTGTCAGTAAGATCTGAATTTATGCATATAAGTTCAAACAATCTGGCTGCCTATTAGACATTTTATCTTTTCTCATCTGAATACTTTCATTGTTCACAACCCTTTGGTAGCAAAATAATCTGTATGCTGTTTGCATCTATGTTTTAAAGGGTAGATTTTCTACTCAGATACAAAAATGTTTCAACAGTGACATACTTTCTCTTGGTTTTATTAAGTATTCTTGCCTCAAATGTAGTGGCCTTACTATTATGCCAAAGGGCTTAGGCAAGCAGAGCTCTAACTTCATAGTCTGAGGCACCAGAATCCAAGCTGCAACAGCACAGCATGAAATAAGGCAGGTGTTGGGCAGTTTATGATCACGAATTTCACTGTTTAAGGGCAGGTTTCTGCAAGGTGTGCCCAGGGCAGGCATGAGATTCTCTGAAGTGATGCTTATCTACACCTCAAACAGAGACAAGGATGAAGTTTCTTTAACAACTTGCAAGCAATAAATGTATGAAACAAATACTGTCATTTTTTTAGCAGTGCTAAACCTTCGATACCTGGGAGCTATTTCTTTGTTGTATCAAGGTAGATTCCAGTCCTGCTGAAAAACTTATGTTTCCAAGAAAAAGATGACTCAGTATGAAGTAATACCTGGTAAAGTTCAGCTTCTGTCTTGCTAAGTTGATGCAATATGATGCAATGAGCCTCTGTTGTTTATGCTTCTGTATTCTTTCTGAATAAAATAAAGTAATAAAATGAAAATAAACTAAAATAATAGAATAAATAAAATATCATCCAAGTGACGTTGGATTTTGGACTAGTTATTGAGAAACATGGACAATGTTTCTGAGAAGCTCTTACACAATTGCCCCCAAAAGCTGTGCAATCATTTGGAATCAAAAGATTCCAAATCTTGTCTATGGAAAAAGAAGAAACACACCTTATATGTAAAGACTAGAATGTATCATTTTTATGATTGAAATCTTAATAGATTAATCCAAGAATCATTATTGGTCCAGACGAGAGCATTACAGAAAAAAAAAAAAAAAGAAGAATGAAAGCATAAAAATATGGAGTGCCTTATGCAGAAAAACTGTCAATGGTAACAATTCCACAGATATTAAATTGTTATTCAGATATTTCCCAGTCCCTACTCCTTCCCCTAAAATTATGCTCACCCTTCCACTGGTCGTCTGTGCCCTCAGATCCCTTCACTACACAGCATGTGCAGTGACTGCTCAAGGCCTCTCCTGTCGTACCAGTGACTTTCATAACAAATGAGCCTGGACTCTGCACATCACTAACATTTGATGGTACTGAAGCCCACACTCATAGTCAAACCTACATGCAAACAATCACTGTCAGGTGACTGTCAGCAGGTGCTGTAACAACAGAAATGCAGCATGATGTTTATCATGAGCAAAAGAGGATGGAGCCTTTCTTGCATTTCAACTGAGCGCGTAAGAAAAGTGGGTCTTTTTCTCTGATGAACTTTTCAAATGTTCAGGAATTCAAGGTTTTCACAGACTTTGGAGAACATTTGCAGATGGATTTAAGATTTGCAGCAATGCTCTTTTGCTAAGTTGTTTTACATCTTGAAAGAAAGTAAACCTAAGTCTTCAAGAGCTTGTTCTAGATGTATGAATTCACCAATATAACATGGCTAAGGTAATTGTGAGACAAGAAGCATTTGACACCAAGAACATGAGGGGAGAGCAGCTGGGGGAAAACAGTCCTTCTTGTCTGCCCAGGAGCGCCAGATTAGTGTCCTTGTCATCAGAGCAATGCTGCCAACTGCAGCTAGCCAAGAGATGCCATTTGAATATCTCCCATCACATGAAATAGGATCTTCTGAGTTATCTTGCTGCAGATTTTGGTTCTTGTGGCCAATGGCAGCTATCAGAAAGCTGCAGCAAAACATGAGGTAGAATAGGCTTTGATCCTCTTGCAAGGGGAAACATGGCCTTGGGCCCCCTGCTCTGGGCATCTCTGCTTGATGGACCCAGAGGTCCCTGCCAGTTTAAACCATTTTGTGGGTCTATGATTTCTGTGATGGAACATCCTTTCTCCTTGCTTCTTAGAGGAGAAAGGAAAAGGGGAAAAGGACACATTTCTATACATTTCCTTGAATATTTTTATGGGAGAGTGAATCAAATACTTACCCATATTGCTTAGTAAAGAGATAGCAAAGGTCAAGAAATGCACATTGGACTGTAGAATTTGATAGCAGGTGTGATTGATCGGACAAGATTGACTGGGGAACAGGAAATATTTGACCTGTTTGACCTGTGTAATTCATTTTGATAGTGTCTATATTTATGTTTACCACTGGATTATCTCCAGTCCCTCGATAAACTGTCCTCCAGAAGCTGTATGGCATCACTGCATCATGTTTGGATACACTTCACTACACTTCACTGTTTCAGTTATGCATCAAAAATCTAAGCATGTTGGCCTTATCTAGAAATGACAGAATTGCCTTTTCTGTTCTGTTTTTTAAAGACAGCCATCTGTCTATCTCAAGCCTGTACAGGTTTCCCACAGGCAAAGTATTTTTAACTATTTCAATTATGGTTATATCAACTGTTCTTTAATTATTGCCCTGTAGCTTTTCCCCGCTGTTTCAACATCCCTTTTTTCTAGTCTCTTTTTAGAGAAATCACAATCTCATTCGTGTCACCCAGAGGAATAATACTCCATATATGGCTGAGGAGCAAACACAGGTGTTTGTAAAGCTGTTTTTCCAAGTGGTGCTTCTACCTACTGCTGTCTGAATATCCTGCCCAAGTAAAAGGTGTAAACACATTTCTTCCTCAATAGACTACCTCCTTTGTTATAACTCAGAGAAAACCTTGTGTTTTGGATTCACAGTCCATGTGAATCTAGTTAATTCACTCTGGTTTTCCCTGAGCATTTAAATTAAGAAAATAAAGATAAGTGAGATGAGATGACCTGCTGCTGATGGCCCTGGTGCCCCATAATAAGATACTCTCTGTTAGGTAAGTAACCTGAGGATTTTATTTAGCGCTCGTCATTTCTTAGGTCTATTCTTCTTTGTGTTCTACACAGTGTTTTCTACACTTGTTTAATAACTGCATTTAATACCATATAATTGTACTCTGAAGTCACACATGATGAAGTCTTCCATCTCTCCCTCTGCAAATGCTATGTTTTTCTACCTAGATCATATAAATCTGAAGACAGAAAGTAATCTAACACAATCTAGCATCTAATTTCCATTCTTCTTTCACTCAAAGTAATGCACACAGTTATTCAAGATAACACAGTTTTCAGGAAGACTAATATCTCTTTCTCTAGCTCTGAATAAAAATTGCAGTGGGAATACTCTGTGGCAACATTTGTAATGAGAAGTGAATTTTTGGAGTAGAAATAATTTTAATTATGTTTGCTTTTCTCCAGAGATTCAGATTGTCCTGTCTTTGAAATAATCTAATATATTTTGCACCACAGGGCTCTGAATATATTTCAGTATATTATTAAGACTGTTATTTCTTTTAATACTGCAGTAACTATAAGCTGGGTTGGCCCATTGCCTGCAGAAGCTAATAAGATGCAGAACCAGGCAAATATTGCAAAGTTGCTTTCACAGACTCCTGTAAATCTCCCCCTTTAGGCTTATGGATTTACATGAGTATAGGATTGACAGAGCATAAGATCTCCTGGTGATGAAAGGAATATAAGATTCAGAGAAGTTCCATGCTCCTGAATTCTCCAGCTAAAAATGCAAGGACTGCTAAGAAACCAGTTCACCACCTTCCAATATGAGTAGAACTATATTACAGAGCAAGTTCTTGTAAAACCATTCAAAACCAAACGTTCATTTACTGGAAGAAATATTTATGAGTATCAAATATTACAGGAGGGCACAGATACCGAATTTTGTCCAGCTGGTTGATCCTGAAATATTGCCAAAATACGTTAGCTGTTTCTAAGATAAGCAGGACTGGGACATCTGTCCCTTCAATTGTCCATCTCAGTAGTAATTCTCTGAGCACTGTGACCAGCTTTGTTAACCTTTCTAGTACTGTTTCTCTCATTAGTCATACCATCCAGTATCTGCAAGGATATAGCCCACAGTTGTAATTAAAGCAGTGAAACAGCTTGGCATGCAACTAACCTAACTGGTACCTACCTCATAGCACCTGTCTGGCATATGACTGTGGGGTTCACACTAAGAGCATTGGTAATTGTAAGTTTGGGGACAAAGAACAACTGGATTCAATCCAAAAATACAGAATGGAAAGTGTCACAAATACTTCTACAATACCTTCTTACAATGCACAATTATAATTTCTGGCTATTCTTTATGTATCTTCATAGCATAAAAAAAGGTTGAAGTCCACCCATCAAGAAAAATCTTTTGCATTAAAATACAATTAGCTTTCCAGGATACAAAAGCATGATAGCACGAGGCTTTTTTTTCTCTCCATGTTCTGGTAGGAGTGTGTTGAAATGCAGTATCCTTCTTTCTCACATTCGATTTTTCTGAGATCAGGAGCTACTACAGCTTTAGGGTGTATTCTTTAATAGCATTCCTACAGTCTTCAGTGCTTCTACACAGTCATGTTTCTCCTAAAAAGAACCCATCCACTCCTATTATTAGTCTTTCTCATCCCCCAAAACACGTGCTGAAGATATCTATACATTTACTTGTGCTGTCTATAGAAGTAAATGGGACTCTTTCTAAGGTATATGACCATAAGCAGCTCTTACATGATGCCTCTGATGCCTTTGGCACTTACCTGAGGCATCAAGAGTGTGGATCCTCCTTCATTAGCTGCTTGGGCTTTGTGGGATCTGTTCTCAGCTTAGGACAAGTATTGAATGTCTTTCTTACAATGTCTTTCAGAAGCTCTAATTGTCAAATGGCTCTTGCACAATTATGTAAAAAGAAAAGGTATTTCAGGAACACAACTTGAGCAATTTCTGGGATGACAGCCAACCCACCCACCCATTCCCCTTGCTTCTGACTGAACATCAGTATGACAGAAACAGGGGACAAAGAAACAAAGAATTATAAAGACTGAGAGGGATTGCTCAGTTCTGTTTCCTCCAACTGGAGAAACTACGCAACAGCTTTTAAGTTGTGAAGAATCATAGAATTACTGAATATCCTGAATTGGAAGGTACCCACAGACATCTCTGAGTCCAGCTCCTGGATCCACAAAGGACCATCCAAAATTCACATTCAGTGTTGAAGAGCGTTGTCCAGGTGCTCCTTCAACTCCAGCAGCTCAGGGCCGTGCTCACAGCCCCGTGCAGCCCGTTCCATGCCCACCGCCCCCTGCTGCACACCCTGTCCCTGACCCCCACCCCCCCTCCCCTGACAGCTCCATGCCGTTCCCTCAGCCCTGTCGCTGTCACACACAGCAGAGCTCAGCGCTGCCCTCCGCTCCCTGTGAGGAGCTGCAGCCGCCATCAGGCCTCCCCTCAGCTCCTCTGCTCTGCACTGAGCGCACCCAGGGACCTCAGCCACTCCTCATTCATCTTTTCCTCTAGGCCTTTCACCATTTACGGCTCTCCTTAGGATGCTCTCCAATAGTTTCATGTCCGATGTATATATGTTCAACTTTCAGGCAGCCAGAATCCTCCATCACTGGTTTCATTTTCCACCCGGAGGCATTTTTATTCGACAAACTTCAGTTCCCTGAACTTACAAAGTTCCGTCTTAAAATAAGCCCAGACACTGATTTTCATGACTTTTTGTGGGGGAAAAATATTCCTTTTTTTTTTTTTTCTAAAGCTCTAATCTAATAAATACGCATTATTGATTTATAGGTTTTGATCTTTGGCCACTATTACCATTTCACCTAAGCGGTTCTTCTCCATTTTTAAAAATTGTGCCTGAATATAAGGAACTGTAAATCCCATCTGAATCTTCATAAACTATGATCCTTTCATTTTCTTCACAAAACCAATATTCCATTTCCCAACTCCAAAGTTTACTGTGTTCTTATTCCAATTTGTGTGCATTATTTTCTTGAACATAGTTGAGCAGAACAAAACGTGACGTTACAAAGTATTTTAGTATCATGTGCAAACTGTTCTTGTAATCACCCTCTACTTTCTTGATGTTTATTATATTCTCAGCTTCATGTCAAATTTCATTAGTAAATAATTTGTTTTACCCCCTTAGCCACTTAATATATTAAGCAGCAAAGGCCCCAGTACTAATCATCGAGGCAGTAACATCTGGATTCCTAACAACACTTTTAAATATGACATAGGGCAAATTTTCCCTTTAGCAGCTTTTTATCCACTTCACATTAATTCCTAATATCTTCTACTTATATAAAATTTTCTTATAAAGTACTGTAACAAATGCTCAGCTATTATCAATTAAAGTTATATTTGCTCCATTACCTTTGTGCAGGAAATCACTGAATTTCTGAAAAAAATGTATAGATTAGTCTGACATGATCTACGTTTCATAACCATACTGCAATTTAGTCTGCTTTCTACTACCTCCCTGCTTCTGCTTATGCATTCCTTCAAAATCTGTTATGCGGTTTTCAGAAAGTCAAGTTCAAAGATGTAGTGTTGCTCATTCAAATTCAGAATCATGGCTTCCTCTTCCTCTGAAGATAGGTCCTGCATTTGTAAATTTCCAGAAACATTAACAGTTTCACGAGAGCTGTTCCTGCAGGACCTCCCAGGTCCCTCTGGATGACATCCACTCCTTCTATTGCATCAGCTGCACTACTCAGCTGAGTGTCATCAGCAAATTTGCAGAGGGTGCACTTGATCCCACTGTTCATGTCAATGACAAAGATGGTGAAGAGCTCCAGTCCCTCGATGTGTCCCTGTGAAGACACAGCTTGTGACCAACCTCCACCTGGACAGATGCATTGGCCGCAACCTTCTGGCTGTGGCCATCCAAACAATTCCTTATCCACCAAATAGTTCACACTTTAAATCCATGTATCACCAATTTAGAGAAGAGGATGTGGTGAGGGAATCCTATTGCTCTAGCACAATTACAGATTGCAATTTAACATGAAGAAATCAACATGTCAATCGTTACTGTTATTTTTTCTGCAAAAACTTGTCATGTATTGAAACAAAGTCTAGATCACTACTCTTTTCTGCTAGTACTTTCCAATCAATTAGTGTTGGGAAGTTCAAGAATTACATAATAACATAAAATTTTCACTATTACTTATTTCTCCTGTTGTTTCATATGACTAAATTGCTCTCAAGAGTTTTATTAGGAGTCTCTTATATTATACTTGAAGTGGCTCCTTTACAACAGTTATTTTCCCTAAGACATTCTTGTTTAACCATAGTATTGCATCCTTATTTCGTTACAGTTGAAATCTACTAATTTTACATAGCTTTCCTGCTCATCTCTTTTAGACTGTCATATCTACATTGTCAGTCTCTAATTTAAATACTTCAGTACTGTTTAGTAGTAGCACATATGACAAAAGGAAATCAAGCACTGACTGCTTACTAAAAAGTCCTCATTTCTCAGGCTTTAATATAGATATTCCTTTCTGTCTGGCATAAAATGCCATAATATAAGTTTTTTTTACTTTAAGATACTATGCATTTCCTTTCAGAAATTCCAGAGATGTAAACTCTACTTACGTGTTCTCACTTTTTTTTTTTTTTATATATTTTTAGGGCTGTAACTGTCTCCTGTAACAAATGGTTTCATATGGATAGTCATTTCAATTCATACTCATGCAGCTCTAAGCAAATCTGAGGATGAGCTTTATCTGTAGCTTATCTGATACTCAGTACTGACTTACCAGTAACTGTCCTGAACCCTTCTCATTGTTACCTGACATTTTGATGGCAAATTCTAATGCAGTAGAAACATTTGGCCTTTTTCTCACGTTGCGTGAATTTGAGTAATGAAGTTTTCTAAGGAAAATTGTGATTTAAGCACCCAACAGAGTGAACTCCATTTTCAGAAGGGTTTCATGCTCAGCAAAATACAGGGTCTTCACCCATGAGCTTCGCCATGTTCCTTCTCACATCTTCTTTCCAAGTGTTCAATGATTTTCAAAGTTGGCTTAAGTTACATTTAGAAATGTATTTAAAAGAGAACCCCAAGACCAGGAAGTATGATTCTGTACTTAACTGTGCACCATATCCACTCACCCAGCAGCACAACACCTTACACTTTCAGGCATTTCAACCACCTACCTGGATTTTGTCTCTCAAGGGAAAAGGGAAAGACAATATTTTATCTCTGCAAACACAAGAATTGCACACAGATTGGAACTGCTTATCTGCAGATAAGCTTTAGCCTAAAATTGTATCATCCAGAATGACTGGAATTACTGAAGATTACTCATGATATGGACACTTTCAACTTTACTGTATTCTTACAACAGTGTCAACGTCGTTTCTTCATTCATCTAAAGCATTTTTTCGTATAATTAGAACTCAACAAAACAAATGCTTCTCTTCAACTGAAAATGGTGACTGCAGAAAGAAAAGAAGAAAGAAATAGGGTAAATGTTTTTGGCCAAGAATCAACTTTCAACTCCAGATTCTTTAAGAAAACAAAGCAAAATAGAATAGCTACAGTAATCCAAGAAGCTATATCCTAGATATTCTCTTTCTGATGCTTCCCTGTGAACTAGGCTCCTTGATTAGAGTGTGTTTGCTCTCTGGCACTGGTCTTCCTGCTGGAGCATTGAGTAACAAACCAAAACCTTTTTAGTCCTTGGAGATTAGGATGCTGGAGTGTGTGTGGGGAGGTGTGGGGTGAATTTTAGGTTATTCTGTTGTTAGTTTGTTCATTATTTTTCAGCTACATATTGGAAATACTGGGGATTATTTTGTCTACGAGTGGAGCAAGATTGAAATTACTTTATTAAACAGCATTACTGGATGTCCACAAGAATCCTGTGTTGTCTATCTTTGTCACCCAAAAAATAATACCTATTTTCTCTGGCTATGAATACTGCAAGTCAAAGCTAATCTTCAATCCTCTTTGCTTTCCCTCCTCACCCTCCTCCCCAATATATTTTGCTGCACTATATTATTTAATATAGTCTTGCAGGCATTGTTAGTGTTTCCTTGGCGCTTTCCATTAATCCCACAGTAGTAGAATTTTGCTCCTTTCATTTGTAATATTTTCTTTCTTTCTGTGGAGCTATGTGAGCTGTCTGCGTTGCAGATCATCATTTTTAAATTATTCATCTTCTCCTGCAAGAAATGATTTTTGGAAGTAATACTCTTGTGTCTAAGTTTCAAAAAGATTTTCTGAGCTTTCTCCTCCAGAATTCTCCAACATGTCATCCACAATCCAAAACGTCTCAGAAAGTTGGAAGGCTCTTCCTATTCATTAACTGTAGTATCTCTGTGGCCAACAGAGTCAACAGCACAAACCTGGCTTTTGGTGTATAGGCCCTTGTACGATAAAGCTTGTGTGAAAAGCATCACGTAACCATCCCTGAAGCTACATGTTGCTTTCATTAACTGCACTTGTAGGAGTCAGATCATTCTGTGCCTTTGCCATGTGCACACCCTCTGATGTATTCGTGAGCCTCATTCCAGCCTTAGGGTTCACCAATTACAGGAAAATGTATTAGCATTTCTGTATGGCTTTAAGAGGCACTAAAAATTAGCCTCTGTTTTATATGCCTTTAAAAAAACCTCATCCTTAATAGCAGTTGTATGACTGTAATCAGGGTCCTGGGCAAATCGGGGTCCTGGGCAACCTGATCTGAATGTGTATGTTTGGTGGCCCTGCTAGGCAGGGGGGTTGGAACTACATGATCCTTGGGGTCCCTTCCAACCCGGGTGATTCTGTGATTCTGTGATTCTGTGTAATCAAGGATCCATTAATGTTACCCCAAATTAACATGTCCCACCAAAAAAGTTTCAAAAAAGCTAGTGGAAAGTCAAAAGAGAAACAAACAAACAAAAACTCTTTCCTTTGAGAAAATAAGCAAGTGACAAAATCTCTATTCTAGTTTAATGGGAAAATGCTGCTATTGCTACTGAGCCAGCCAGCTATTGACAAGTCACAAAATGGAATCAGGGTACAATTTTCATAGGCACCATGAGAGGAGAGCTGAGCATGCCCATCCATCTGCCTGTGTCTTAGTGCACACTCTAACCCTGCCAGAGCTGAATGACACTTTTTGACAAGCAGGAATAGGAGAGAAAGTAGTAACGGCTAATCAGAATAATTAAGAAAATCGGGTAGGTGGAACAAGGGCCTAATGATCTACCACTGCGTGACTCCTGCAATTGCCAACTCTACTCGTTTATTAAAGGTGTGGCACTTCTGTTACAGACAGTGAAGCTCTTGCCAGTCCTGTCCATTTCAGGCAAATCCCCACTGAATTCCTGAATTCTCATTCTGCTCTGCTAATGAGGATCCTGTGTGTTTCTACATCGTGGTCTCTAATTAATAAAACACTTAAACCAGCTAAGAACAAATTATCCTAGAGAGAAAGGAGGGTGCAATCAAGGACAAAAAAGTCCAATCATTTTGGTTACCTTTTATTCAACTGTTAATAGAAAGCAAAATACAAATGGAATGACATTTTGCTTTAATTAAGAAAAATGAAAATAATTGTGCATTCTATTTCCAGTTGGGACACCTTGTTGAAAGCTTAAAGTACAATTAAATTGAGGTTAGACACTAAAAGAAGAAGAGATTCTTGGTGTCTGTTCTAAACAGAAGACAGCTGTTTATAATAACTCATTTCTTATTACTTAAATTACAATTTTTCCATTCTGCATTTGTACAGTTCTTTTTTTTTTTTTCCGACTTCAATTTTTACTTATTTATCCTATTTTTAATTCTAGCTTAGCATCCATATAGTTTTATCTTCTTTTCCTCATTCATTTTCCCTTGTTTTCCACAGACTCTTTTCCTTCTTTGCCTCTTCCTCCTCTCTTTTTGCCTATCTCTCATGTGCCTGTGGAAGATCACCAGGAAGACCTTATGAATAATCAGATTTGATTCTCATCAAAATATTTGCATGCAGTGTTAGGTGATGCTGGATAACAATCATACTCCTTTGTAGATGGCCTTTGGAAGAGCTCAAGCAATGCAGAGAATCTGACCTTGGCCTTGCTCCCAGGATGGCAATGATTACATATGCTTATTTCTTCCCCTAAAATCATGAAAAATATGTGTGCTGGATTTTATTCTCACTCACTATTCAGTAGCTGTTTGGGTACAATTTATTCTTGAGATGAAAAAATGCAGTTTACAGCTTGCATCCTATGTACCTAATGAGACAATTATTCCTGAAACCTGAGCTATTCAGGTAATGTGGCACAGAATCAACAAGTTTGTTTAACCTGAGAGGCTCCCAGTTATCTGCAGTTTGCTTGCATGCACCTTCCATTGGTAAAAAATGATGTCTCAAAAATTTGCCCTGAAACACGATTCAAACCAGGCTTCCCAAAACCATCTACAAAATATTTGGGCTTACAGAATCCGTTGCTCTTCTTTGAATGTTAACTGTGGAAGTAATATTATGTAAACTGAGGAGGGATAAGAGAAGAGAGGTGGGTTTTTATTTTCAACTGGTGAAGCAAGAACTGCTGTCTACCAAATGAGGGAGGCAGCCAAGAGACAAAATTCATGCTGTAGGCAGAGGTGGTTCAGTGTTTTCCAAAGTATTGTAGTGTAGTATGTATATTTCACACATTATTTTTAGTTTACAAATGTTTGTTGACAACAGTGACAAATAAAATGTGCATAAGGGAGCAAGGAACAGGAATGAAACATTCTGTTTGCACTTGAAACAGTCTCTTAATCCAAACAAACACACACCTGCAAATTCTTCCTAAATCAGCCAGCTGAAGCTGAAGATGACTCACATTGTGCTTGGCTGGATTTCTAAGGTATGTCTGTGTTGACATGGATTTTTGTGCAATGTCATGGGAAGTTGAGTGACAGTAAGAAGCAATGTTGCAGTGCAGGTGTTTTGTGCAACAACATTCTTCCAAGAAACTGCAAAATATCTCCCATTAGAGTTATTTTTAAAAAGGATACACGAAGTTCAACACTGGCTGAGAAGAGAGAACTTCAACACTGCTGCAGATCCGGATGCGAAGTTTACTGCATTGACTAAACCACTCAAAGTCTCTTCAGTAATTCCATGGATGAATTTCTGTGGAGGTAATCTTCCCTCAGGAAATGTTCCTGATGAGATGAGCACGGTGTTCAACCATAAATCATGTGTTCAACTATAAATTATGTGTTAATAGTATCCAATAATGCCTATTAACCTTTAGACAGCCTGATTCCAATCTCTTCCTCTTCGGAATTTTTGCATGGAAGTGGTCTTGGAGGAATAAACACAGTACATAATACTATAGATTGCTGTTGGTTGCAGAACTCAGTGTTTCTGGAAGTGTATAGCTCAAAAACAGTGAAAGCTAAGAAAGGGATCAGTTCTGTATATTTGTTTCAAAGGATAACAGTAATTTGTAATTATGCTTAAAAATAACATATATTCTTAGTAGGTTTGAGGGCATTTAGTAAGTAGAGGACCAGAATGATTTGAGGGCATTACTCAGCAAGCAGCAATGTCAGTGTTGGGTGCCTGGGTGAGACGAAGGTAGAAGACATCTTTTCCATCTCTCTTTATGGAGTATAGAGTTGGGCCAGTCTGAATGGGTACAGCCAGAGCCAATGTCAGTCTGTCCTTGAGACTTCAGATTCCTCAGAATTCACCCTTAGACCTGGACTAGAAAATCCTGCTGTCACTGTGATCCCGATCCTCTGACCTACTGTTCCATTTGGAGAGATGAAAATCATGAAATATTTACTTCAAGTATGACTGTTGGAGAGCATCTTGATCCAGTTTCATTAAAATAAAATAAAATAAAAATCCCAGATTTAAATCCTATCTAGCTTTTGTATTCACTCCAAGGACTAGGATTTTACCATGCTTTTTATCAGAAGGACAGTGTAGGATAGGACGTGGTCGAAGTGGAGATACAATCATGGAGACATTCAAGGTTAGGCAGGGCAGGGCTCTGAGTAACCGGATCGAACTGTAGGTGTCCCTGTTCATTGCAGGGGAGTTGGACTAGATGACCTTTAACAGTCCCTTCCACCAAATGATTCTATGATTCCATGATTACTTTTTCAAACGTATTCCTGAACTCAAACAAGGATTGAAGTTTGGAGCTGGTGCTCTACCCGGTCCCATTTTTAATTCAGAAGTGTACAGAAGAGCAGAAAATACCTTTTTTTCCCCTTGCTTTTCTGATGATTAATTTTGTTCCCATGGTGACAGGTGCTTTGTAAATATCTGAGAGACATGCTCTGTGCTGTGAGGAGAAATACTTTCAAAATGTGATAGACTCAGAGAGGAGCCCTGCACTTTTTGTCCCTGCTGCACAAACAGTATATACATCAGAAATGGAGTCCAAGGTCATCAAGAAAATATGTCCAACAATCTTAATGGCATTTTCTGAGTTATCTTTGCCTGGATTTGAAAGTTGTTATCAGAGAACTGCATAAAAGAAAACAACATTTAGCAAAATTGAGGTTCTGAATTTGATCCTGTCTGAATGGTCAGAAGCAAAGAAAAAAAGGAGCAGACTCTAGAAAAGAAATAAAATTTCAAAATCCAGTATCCTTTCTCTAAATTGAATATTGTTATATCTGTCTTTAGGAGCTGAAAGAAAAATGTTATCCTTCACTTCTGTTTCTGCAACAAGGGTGCACAAGACACGGGGACAAAGCACAAATGCGCTCCAGTTGTCTAATTGGACAGAGTCGCAGCCTGACCTAAATGGAACTGAAGGATTTCCACCAACCTTTCATCCTTTCGTATTTTGGAAGGTTAATCTTCCTTCCTTTGAGGTGCTCTCACGGGGCTGCAGCTGAGAGAAGAGGTAGAGCTGAACTCCAAGCATCTTTCCATGTTGATAAGGAGGTGGTTTGCTTGAGGCAAGAGCTAAATGACCTATTAATAATAAACGTTTTTCAATTAATTTAATCTTTTCTCTTGCGCATCAGTTTGTCAGAAAGAGACCGGTTTTTATAAAGGCATTCCTCATCTAATGTCCTCTGATAAATGCTTCAAGAGAAAATAAAGTAACTGTCTTTGCATTGTTTGAAAACTGTCATTTCAAGGAGATTTGTCACCCATTAAGGCATCACTGCTGCAAATAAGAATGAGCAGAGGCCTGTCAGGGCTACTCTGCAGTTGTCCCCCAGAGGGAGCAGAGCAGCAGGCAGCATCCAACTTGGAGGTAAGCTTTTGGGTTTTGGTCACTACAGACAAGGTGGTTCTCTCTGCAACTCCAAACTAGCAAAGAATGGTGTATCCGCAGAGCTGTATTTACAGCTATACACTGGCACGTGATAGGATTAGGGCAAAAGATGAAGCAAGGTTTTGTTTTGCTTCTCCATTTCCCTCAGTTGATCACCCTCCCCCCTTTTCCCAACAAACTGCCAAAATGAAGATGCTAAAGAACCACAGAATCATAGAATATTCCAAGTTGGAAGGGACCCATAAGGATCATTGAGTTCAACTCCTGGCTCTGCACAAGACCATCCAAAACTCAGACCACACATCTGAGAGCCACGTCCAGGTGCTCCTTCAACTCCAGCAGCTCAGGGCCGTGCCCACAGCCCCGTGCAGCCCGTTCCATGCCCACCGCCCCCTGCTGCACACCCTGTCCCTGACCCCCACCCCCCCTCCCCTGACAGCTCCATGCCGTTCCCTCAGCCCTGTCGCTGTCACACACAGCAGAGCTCAGCGCTGCCCTCCGCTCCCTGTGAGGAGCTGCAGCCGCCATCAGGCCTCCCCTCAGCTCCTCTGCTCTGCGCTGAGCGCACCCAGGGACCTCAGCCACGCTTCATATGTCAGCCCTCTAACGTGTAAGTTGGAGGGAAAAAAAGCATTTTATCCTGGCCCACCAGTATGAGCAGATGTGCTGTGAGGAGGCAGATCAAGAGAGATCCGAGCATCCTCAGCCCTCACACAAAACAGTTTTGTGATATACGGAACTTTGTTGGAAGGAGCTGCAGCATTCATGAAAGATTCAGTCTCGCTTATCAAGAGGTGGTTTGATACCACTTAAACAGTTCTTATCACAAACAGCAACAGAAAAGGCCTGAAAACCTGAAGTAGGGAGTGTTAGATTGCAGATTTCCCCCATTATCTGCTCAGTCCTGCAGACAGAGGTTCTGCTGCTTCCTCCCAGTCACCACTGCTCAGACAAAAAGCCTCAGCTTGGTGACATATGGCTGCTCCACTCACAGAGGATCTCTGGGCTTGATTCCAACACGCTATAACTCTGGATTACCAGAATGGCACTTATAGATGTCCAGTTAAAATGTTTTATCAGGGAAAATGCTTTTCCAATGGTGCCGTTTGCTGCTGAATAGAATTTAAAAATCATTTTGACTTTTATTTTCATAAAGAATGCAGATGTGAAACACTTGATGTGATGTCCTAATTAATGCAAATATGCCCAAAACCTTTATTTTCCAGAGAAAATTGTATTACACTGTTACTTTTCTACATCTCGTGGCAGCCTATTTTATATACTGTAACCATGGTTACCGTGTCATTAAAGTCTATTCAGACGGAGTTGGGCATTGCGTTGAGCTATCACAGAGAATGATTGCTTTTGTGAATTTAAAAGAAGCTCTGCAGCTAATTAGTGTGAGTTTGTGTAAATTGAACCAACGGAGAGCATGAAATTTGGAGCAAATTATTGTGGAGTCTGAAGCAAACGGAGAACATTTTTATTTGATTTAGGAACTTGCCTTCTGTATCACAAGCCTCTTAAAGTTTTAATTGTGCGAAGCTGAAGTCACACATCGGCGTACTGCTGGTAGCAGGGATGCAGGCAGCACTTGCTGGGAAGGGAGGTGTGCATTTTTAAATGGGAAATGCTGGGGACCGGCAGAAAGCTGGGAGAGGGCATAGTATGTCTGTGCTGTTTCAGTTTTGCATCATTTTAGAAGCAAAATCAGCTGCCTGGGAATTTTTCAAGCTCTCTCATGTGTACCAATTATGTGTATATTTCCTGCACATGGTGCATTCTGTATGCGGGGAATGGGGCTCTCTGCTGCCCTTTACTGCCCAGAGATGCTGAAGCAGATGCAAAGTAGGAGGTTGCAGTCACTCATTTCTTTAATATTTTTTCAAATACTTCTCCTCCCTTCAGAAAACCATATATCCATAGCCATGTGTATGTCTGGCGTCCTTCATTTCGGATGAAAAGCTGAACATACACCTGAATATCTTCCTTCTGTGAATTCTATGAACTTCATCCAGCATTTCCCAGTTTTTCAATGGAACTGTAGAATCATAGAGTATCCTGAGTTGGAATGGACCGATGAGGATCATCAAGTTCAACTCCTGGCTCCCCAAAGGACCACCCAAAAATCAGACCATGTGTCTGAGCATTGTCTAGATGTCCCTTGAACTCCAACAGCTCGGGGCCGTGCCCACTGCCCTGGGCAGCCCGTTCCATGCCCACCGCCCCCTGCTGCACACCCTGTCCCTGACTCCCACCCACCCTTCCCCTGGCACAGCTCCATGTCGTTCCCTCAGGCCCTGTCGCTGTCACACAGAACAGAGCTCATCTTCCTGTGAGGAGCAGTAGGAGGCCTCCCCTCAGTATCCTTTTCAATAGTTGCACGATTCGTGGCATTTATGTGTGTTAATAAGAATTCCACCTATGTCACTGTACCCCTATGGTAGGCAGACACAGTGAAGTGTTTTGTTTCACCAGCTGTAAAACATCTGCAAGCACCACTGCTGCAGAAGATATGAACTGGAAGTGGAGACACATAGAGTGATGGCTTCTAGCAGCAGAACATTATGGCCTGTCCTTGTCCTGTGCCTCCACAAAACCTCCATCTGCCAACATCCAGCAGCAGCAATTGACAGCACTGCTCTTGGCAATTTTTCTGAGTTATTATCATATTTGGCATATATTAATAACTAGGAGCTAACTGCTCCTCGTGGGTACAGGAAATCTAACGGTGTTTGATCAGTGCTTTGTGCTTTGTTTAGTGTGCCTTATGTGGCACTGGGACACAGCAGGTATTTTTCATATTCCAGAGAAAAAGCAGAAATTCTGAAGCACCTTCTTCAGGTGCTGAATATATCCAGTGTATCAGGTTCGATATTAGGAAAAATTTCTTCTCTGACAGAGTGGTGAGACATCGGAATAGGCTGCCCAGGGAGGTGGTTGAGTCCCTGTCCATGGAGGTATTCAAGAAAAGGGTAGATGTGGCACTGGGGGAGATGGTTTGTTGGCATGATGGTGATGGGGTGACAGTTGCACTAGATGATCTTAGAGGTCTTTTCTCACCCTAATGAATCTATGATTCTGTACTTCATCAGACCCAGCAAAAACCTCCCATCCCCAGCCACTTGCTTTCCTCGTACTTTGCTGAGTCCCAGCACAGGAAATATGGAAAGAACCAAGGAACCACACTGACCTCAGCAGCTTCAGGGAATATGCTTCCACAGGTGAAGGAGGCAAAAAGTCATGTAAAACCTAGAACAGTTGCTAACAGCCTCAATCTTTTCACCACTACCTTTAGAGCAACTCTGCGCAGCCTGACTATCAGTACCGACATGATCCCTGCCCAGAGAAGATGCAAAATTTGGGTTGGGTTTCCCATTGACCACTGCCAATCTGGACAGCGTCCATCTGGTGTGAGCAGCTCTAGTGTAAACATGTGAGAAAAGAAGAAAAAAAACCAACATCTGCCAGTGTTAAAAATCCCAGACACTTTGTCTCACATAGTATAGGTCTTTTTGCACAAGCACAACTATAACAAATATTGCAGCTGTTTTGATTTCAGGACTGTTAATTGGATAAATAAGGTCAGTAACCACATACATAACTGTGTGTGTGATTCCAGTTTCCCTGACCTGAGACCAACAGCTTCAATTTTGATGTTCAGGCTCTTAGCCAACCTTTTGTCCACTAAGACTTTCTGCTTTTTTTTTTTTTCCTTTCATCTGCTCATTTACCAAACCTATCTGCAGGACAGTTAAAACCTTACCTAAGATAATACTCTGTCAGAAGCTCGGTATGCTATGGTGCAGCGTAATACTGATTTGTAGTAATGCTGTGATGAAATATCTAGGCAGAATGTCAGGGACATTGTATTTATCTTTCTGTGGTATTTTTGTATCATTCTGAGAAAGGCCAAGTATGCCTGTGATAATGTGATGTTATTGGAGACGAATTTCAACACCTCTTTTGCTCTTACAGAGTTAATATGGGGAGAGAAAATTCCACATTAACTCCAACATCATGATCCTGCACCCACTTATTTGCCATAGTTCAGCAAAAGCAGCCTCCAGCCTGGTTTGGAAAGCATGAGCATCACCTCCATGCTCAGGCTGAGTGCTGTTTCCCTCAGTATCACTCCCTGGCAGAGCATTAACTTCTCATGGGTAATTCTATGCAGAAACGCACTCCATCTCAGTTAAAGCTGTGGAATTATACACAAGACGCGTATTTGTGTGGGGAACAAGAAAAACTGCCCTCCTGGCAAATGCAGTGAGCACATAATTGTCCACGTGATGTGGCTTGAAGAAAGCAGGATGCATCAAACTCTGGAGCACTCCATTGCTACCTCAGCCTGCTGCTTTTGTTCACTGCTGCTGCTAAATCCACGTCACACTTCCCATTAAGCTGTAAGTGCTCATTTCAGAGAAGCCCTTGTACTTTTTTTTAACATTTCCAAAAATAAAGCATAACCAGAGGGTTCCTGTTACATAACATAAATATTTTATTATATTCCACATTACTGATGACCAGAAAAAAAAGCTAGATATACTTCAGGCTTTTCTGTTGGGTAGCCTTGAAAAATGAGATGCCATATTTCTTAAGTTCTCCATGGAATATTGTATTAGGGATACCCAACACCTTGTCAAGCCAACACTTGACAAAGCAGGAAAACCAAGTCTGAATCAACAACAGTTGTTGCTTTTTACCTAATAATATTTGTGCCTGGCAATGCATTCTTTCTGCATTACAGGTACTATTTTTTGATATTTCAACAAAAAAAAAATTGTAATTTTTGCTAGGTTAATTATGCCATATCACAGAGCTGTAAAATTTTAATTACAAATCCTGCAGGTCTCAGTTTGCTCAAGCTGAGTGCTGCGCTGTGAGAGCTCTGCTGGGCTCTGCCAGGTTTCTGCACAGATGCAGTTGCTCAAGCGGGGCTCCCAGCACTTGAGCGTTTGCAATTAGCTGCATTGCCACAGTCACTGGGCTAACAGGGAGGGCGCCTACACACTTTGATGAATTTGATGATTGATTCTCAGTTCCAGACTACGCATATAATTTGTATATAGGCACACTTACACTGAAGACATGGACATAGGGTTATCTGGGAGGGGTGAGGAGTGGCAGCAGAAGACTTCAGGCCCACACAGAGTCACAGTTCAGAAAGTTTGGTGCTGATGGGCAGCATCCATGCTGCAGCTGGCAGGCAGCAGTTTTCAGCCTTCCCTACCTCTGTGTGGAAGTGCTGGGAAGCAGACATCAAAGAGTGTTTCACGGCTTATTCTGAACCTCAGACTAGACATCATCAGTCATTAGTGAGAAAAATGCCATCTCTGCGAACACGACAAATAAGGGTAAGGAGCAGGGCACCCTTGCCTTCTGTTGTAAGAGACTCATATCTCACTTCTCTCATGAAACTAGCGAGAGGTTTAAAGGAAAAGGCCTCAGGTTGCACCAGGGGAGGTTCAGAAAATGCTTCTTCTCTGAGAGAGTGGTCAGGCACTGGAATGGGCTGCCCAGGGAGGTGGTGGAGTCACTGTCCCTGGAGATGCTCAGTAAATGTTTAGATGTTGTACTGAAGGCCGTGGTTTAGTGGGAAATATTAGGGGTAGGTGGATGGTTGGATTGGTGATCTTCAGGGTCTTTTCCAACCTTGGTGATTCTACTATTTACGATTCTATTATTTAACAAGAACCAGGATGACATAAAACTACTGTTCAGCCAGCTTATCCCAGGATCATCTTAGAATCATAGAATGACTTGGGTTGGAAGGGAACTTAAAGATCATCTAGTTCCAACTCCCTGCCCTGGACAGGGTTGTGACTCACTAGATCAGGCTGTCTTCACATCTTCTCTGAATGTACTTCGGGCAAGTGCTTTATTTCTCCAGGATTTCCAAATACATGGTAGTTCTCTCGCCACAAGTTGATTGAATCAGGGTGTTGAGATTTTGAAATTCCCTCGGGCTAAATTGAGGTGAAACAACACCAAACATGCAATTAAATGCTTATTTGTATCCCACTCCCATACTTAGCACAAGAAATATTTATATGTTTATATATCTCTATCTTACTGGTGATAAGCTATGATGATATGCCCTGCGTTACTGTCTAATATAACTTAACAAAGAGATAGAGAAAAAGAGAGAGAAAGACATAGGGGAAAAGGAAAAGAGAGATTGGGCAGGCAGGGAAAATCCAGGTCACTGCTCTTGGTTCCAGCATAGTCTCTGATTCGGTCAAATTGGAGTGGCGGGTGCACACTTGATGACTGAGTCGTACTACTTCTTATTTATTTCAAAAAGGGAGTGTTTCACATATGTATGTGTAGTTTTCACATAAGATGGGAGTAATGGGGATTCAGCATTTGCACATGTGTTTAACGGGGAAGAGACTCATTCATCTATTTGAATCAGGAGTCGTAGAGGCCCTGTCCCTTGTTCCGTTAGTCATGTAAGTGTCTCTTACAAAGGAAACTGGCCTAGATTTGCACATGGGTGTTAGGGCCATCCATCCTCCGACGAATTCTTCACCCTCTTTGGCAAGCACTTTTGGTTCCCTAATTTCAGCAACAAACTAAGCAACCTCTTTCCACTTTTTCTTTACACCATTAAGCAATGCCCCAGTGGTGAGACACTGAGAGAGTTTTAGAGATTTTCTACAGGACTTTACACATCTCTTGTTAGTTTGAGCTTCGGGTGTTTACAGAAAACACTCACCCAATGGGCTGGATGTGGCTTTTGAGGACAACCACATCAGTCCTCAGCATTAGCCTTCAGCACATATATTCTGCCAGGTCAACCTTCTCCAAAAGGCTGAGAACATTTGGCGTGTGTCCAGCTTGGTCAAATGCAAAAGGTCCAGGAAGTCTCAAGCATCAGAGATGAGACTGAGGAAAACCTAAATAAGAAATACATAAATCCAGACTATGGCTTGCCGCAGAAAGATGAAGAGGGGAGTGGGTTATCAGCAACAGCATAGAGAAAGTGCCAAGTTATGTAAGAAAACATGACTCCTAATAAAACAGCTGATGTACATTACAAGGAATCACCAAATACAGTCCTTGTAGTTCAAGCACTACTTGAGATTATGTCAGCTTGGCATGATTAGCCTCTTCATCTAGTAGATATTAGGAGTATTTAAGATTTGTGATAACATTTACAGTTGACTTCATCTTTATTTGAATTACATGCCAGAGATACCAGTACTATTTTGGTATTCTTGCCAAGGAAAAGCTTTTAATGTTTACAGACAGAATTTGAACATGCCAGCTGGCTGATGCTAAGAGTTTGAGTTCTCTTCAATACAGAATTATTAGAGTCATTTACGTAAGTCTCATTGGCAGTTTACTTTAGCTTTAATTTCCAAGACATCAACATTTGCATCTGTGATTTATACTGCAGTCTTCTGTGAGTAAAAGGGAAGTCCTTACTTCTGTATTCATATTAACATTTATATAAATCAGCCAGTAATCACTTGGATCTAAGAGAGCACATCATGTTTTAAACAAGATGCTGCTGAACCCCAGGGCCCAGAGACAGTAGATTAGGCCATCCAGGAAGCGCACACGACAGACCACCAACCACAAACCAATATACCAAAAAGTTTTGGTCAATGAGTTAGGCAACACTATGTCCCATAAAATGTTTTCAGTATGAAATTTCATCTGTTTATGTTGGACCCCAGCTTCTTTGCAAAGAAAAAGATTAAATGACATGCCATAACTTCTTTTCTCTTCCTCAGTTTTGCCAGTCTTTAGCCCCAGAACTTTACCCTTTTTTCAGACTTTCACAAAACCAAACATTTAGCTGTGATCTGTGCATGGGCTTCTGCTCCTGTGCTGGGGATTCTGACAATGCTAATAAAAAAACGTGTTGGTCATTTGTAAGTAAGCAGCATCACCAGGCTGTTTCCATATACAGCAGCAAAGTAAGCCTGAGACGATATAGTCTGGTTTAGCATGAGGGATCAGTATATTAATTTAAGGACTAATATATTAGTTTAGAGGAAGAAATTAATGACCAGTTCTTAAACTTTCTATTTTAACTTGGTGTGTGAACAGCCTTGTTTTTCTCACCGATTCTGCTTCACAGGAGCCCTGGAGTCACAATAGACTATTTTCTCCTTTGCATCCACCAGGTGCAAAGACTTTTTCCTCAGATTTCACATATTTTATTTTGGATCAGAGTGCTCTAAGATGGAAAGTTTCTCATCATGGCCTAACAAGCAATGGAAATCTGCAAAACTGGGGAAAAATAGCTAGAGGTCAGCCAAAAGTCATTGTCGTGAATCTGATGATGGAAAAATAGGGATAAAGTAAGTGGTTGAAGACCACCAGAGGTCGCTACTGTGCACGCACAGAGGGACAGCGTATATTGAGTTCTTGGAAAGGAATGAATGTGTATCCCAATGTACTGCGTATGTATGTCTTAACTGTTCAAATGTAGAACTTGACCTCTAAGAGCGTGCACTTGATTTGTCAAGTTGCCTGGTATGTAGCATAAGGAATAAGGAGTGCTGCTTTCTGACACCACACTGGAGTGAGAGTTTTTTTCCTGGATTTTGGATGACACAAGGAAAGCCATATACTTCACATGGCAGAACCTGCAGCCTCACAGTCCTGCTGATGACCTCCTAAAGGGCATGGGACAGCCTCAGCTGTGCTACCTACTTGTCCACTTGTCCTTTGTGCTCTCTGATGCATGTGGCCAATTTTGAGTTCCCATTATTTTCCAAACAGCCATGCTGCTGTGGAACTGTAGCTAACTCTTTCCTTCCTCATTCTCCTCATCCTCATCCTGCATAAGAAAATAAGTTGGTTGGTGGCCCAGCATGTGGCAGGAGAGTTGGAGATTCATGATCCTTGAGATCCTTTCCAACCCTGGCCATTCTGTTATTCTGTGATTCTGTGGCATTCCCATGCTGGAGGAACCTCTGAGAGCAGCTGTAATTCTGCTGACAGCTTCCAGGACCTTACTGAACAAATAGGTGAGGAGGTGAATAGCTGTGTCTTGCTGAAAGTTCAGGGCACTGTTACTGTAAAGACCAGATGTCTTCAAACACATAGCAAATATTTAGAACATTAATTCATATTTCTTCATTTCAGTTTGCACTGGCAAATGCTAAAAAGAAATGTTCAGCTGAACTCTGACTTACTAAGTGAAAAAATTGTCACGTATTCCTTCTGCTTCAAAAAAATCTTTTGACTGCTTGTCTAGAATGACTTGTAAAGACTCTAAACAGTTTCTTGCCACATAGCAACCACTACTGCTGATGCCTTGTGGAAATATCTGGAAATGATATTAAAGGAAAAAAAGAAAAGGTGGAGGAGGAAGCTGTATGTGAAAACATTCTTTATCTGATCCATATCTGAATGTTCCCAGTCAACAGGCTCTCAAGTCTGCACTTGAACTGTGCTTCAAAAGATGTGGCCGATATATATTCTCTTGTCAAGCTCATTCCAAAGTGATGCATAACAGCTGTTTACTAGCCAAGGTCATTTCAATGGTGTTTACTTTGACTGCAAACTAACTTTGTCCCTCTTCAATCAGAGATGAAATCTATAATATTTGTAAATTAAACATTGTAAGGCAAAGGTCAGACTTGAGGCTGATGCTCGTGCCGGCAGCACGAAACAGCTGCATAACAGCAGTGTTTCTCTGGAGGTGCTGGCTACAGCAATGTGATGAAGGCTCTTAGGCAGTCCCTTGGGAAGTGTCTCTGGGGCAAGCCAGTGCCACCATTCATGAATGGTGTCTTCCCCAGGCTGGATCTGTCAAAACACTCAGCTCTGACAGTCTCTGAGGGCAGCCAGCTTCAGGTCCAGCATCATAACCAGAGCATCTCAATTTTTTAGGAGATGCAGACTCATTCCATGCTTCTGACTATTCACTATTCACACAGGTGTCAGGTGATACTGTATCTGATATGAAGGAAATAATCAATCATACAAACCATGGTAGTTTGAAGTGATCAGGATATGTACCATATCTCTACAGGCTGGAAAAACTCAGGGCTATGAATACAGAAGAAACAGAGAGTGGCACAGGCAGCTGGCTGGACAGGACACCAACTTGTGCCAGTGCCAGTGCACATTATACCCCTAATCCAGGGCACAACAGAGCTGTTCTATCTGAATTTCTATTGGTTCTGAGTATGTGCTTTATTTTCTTTTGTCTTTGTGTGCCACATAATATAACTTTTACCCTGTCCAATCCTCCTGCCTTTAGCATGCATAGACAGTGATACCAGGACAATGTACATGCAAATATTTTCTTAAGTGCCTGGAGGTTCACCTGCTGGTTCTATGGTGATACTGATAAAGAACTGAAAACAGAGTAACACACCTTGTGTCAAATAAGAACAGTCATATTCAAATCATCCCACACATCTGACATTATGGCATTCTGTATTTTGCAATATGTAAACAGAAGAGTACCTAACTTGCCTTAATGCTGCTAATGGAAGACACAGTGAGTTCTTTGCAGGTAACTACCAGGTTCCTTGTATTTCTGACCAAACATAGTACAGGATTTAATTTCAGCAGTGCTACTACAGCTGCTAGCATTAGCTTGTGCCTAATCAAGCAAGAAGTTAACCCTGAATACCAAATGCAAAATCCATAAATGAAAAAGCAAATTTTATTCCCTGAAGGTCAACAGAATTGAAACAGAGCAAACCCATCTGAAAATAAAACATTCTGCACAATTCCAGGCATATGGTCATATTTTCAAACTGTTTGTTAACCCTTTCCAGAAAATGTCTTCTAGTAGTGAGGGCTGTGAGTCAAATCTGGCTGTGCTTATTGAGGATTTAATGAAGCTAGGCTGGCACCCTGGGGCGAGGCCATCATTGGACCGGTGCAGTAAGGGAAGGAGAGAAATGAGAAGCCTTTCCTCCTCCTTGCATGAGCACAGAGGTTAAGTAATGCAATTCCTTGTGCTCCAGTAAATGGCGAAGAGGAGACTGAAAGGAGATGGCTCTGCAGGGCGGGGGAGGCAAGAGCAGATTCTGCATGACTAAGGGGAGCATGACGGCCCTGCTCAGTGCCTGCAGTAGGAGCTGTGCTCTGCTCCTCGCCGCCCTGCTCGCAGTGCTGCTTACGGTCAGGGCCCATCCTGTGCACAGCAGTAGGAACTTTAATGGGGGAAAGTTTTCATGTTCAGGTCTTTTGAGATTCAAAAGATGAGATTCAAAAGCTATATTTAGATTCATTGTTATTTCTTTCTCCACGGCTGCATTTACAGACCAAATGTTTATCACTGCTCTTCATAAAAGTTTGAGGGCATTTGAGATCTTGCAATCTGGTTTGCAAGGACTTACTCTGTTACTAGGATATGTCTTTTAGTTATGGAGCAGTTAATATTTGTCCATTGATAACACATTAAAAGGGCTAAGTTCAGCCACAAACAATGACATCTATGTCTGAATTAAAGGGCAAACTTCAATTTTTGTCAGTGGAGCCCTGGAGTTCAGTTCAGGTACCTGAACACCAGGGTGCAGGGGCACTGTGAGGCACCTGAATGGGGCTGGTGGATATGACCCCTAACATGCACACTGCAGAGGCAGCTGGGTTTTCTCTGAGCCTCTGACATAGTACCAGACCCCATGTGTGTCCAACTGTAAATCTCCCAACTTTCTTGCAGGTATGGAGGCTTTAGAGAAAAGTACCATCTCTGTCAGGCAGCTGCTTTGGTCTTCCTCCTCCGCAGTGCTGAATGCCCACTACACATTCAATTTAACACCCTCAAATATAATGTTTTGTGACCCACTGAATTTTCTCCTTGGAGCTGTAACTGTTGGCCTTGCTTTTATTCCCGTGTAGAGCGTCTCATCTTTCACTGAAACTTCCTGGAGCTCATCACAATTTCATCTCCCAGACAGATCTACAGTGAGCTCTGTGCTAAAGAAGTAATCTCCTGGATTTATGTTAATGCTGTTATCGTAGGAGAAATGTGAAACTAGAACCCAAGTTAATTAGAAGCGTGACTGTGAGGATCCTAGGCATTGGAAGGGTTTGTATCCTTGCATGAAGTCAATGGACCAACACTTGCAAAAGAGACCAGAACTCACAGCCACTCAGTGCCTCCTGTTCGGCAGTTTCATCTGTTTGTAATCTTCATTGCTACCCTTCCTCTCTGGAAGGATAATTGTACACAGAGCCAATGAAAGATTTCTCTGGAATTTTCCATTGAAATATTGTTTTCTTTTTTCATGTCTGTTGATATAAAGTTTTTGTTTTGTTTTGTTTTGGATTTTTTTTCTATCAAAAGAAGAGACTTTTAGCAAAAGATGTGATTTTAGTTATTTAGACCACTTTTGTCACCTCCATGCCACTTGTTTCTGAAATCCACCTCCTCACTATTCTTTCCAAATGTAAAATTCAACAGTTTTTTATACTCACAGAAAGAAATTATATTTTCTGACAACCTGGAAGCATAACGTTTTCTTTATGATGACTTTGAATTACTTATGGAAGGCAGCGGAAGGAGCTAAACAGCAATTTTTCTTTTCATATGTGCCAGTAAATCTTCAGAGCCCTGAGCATTCTGGCTTTCTCTCTGTTCCAAAGCCTCCTTATACAGACAGTATCCATCTCCACTGTTTGTTCTATTGCCTACCAGTAATTACCTGCTTAGTTTGGCCCTTTAAAAAAAAAAAAGAAAAAGGCAAATCTTCGAGGCAAATGGGTGGAATGAGCATGGGAGGTGATGCTTTTTCACTTACAGTCACCATAACTTTGAAGGGCCATACTTCAGGTGACATCCTTTCGGGAAGAATGCTGGATCAATGAGCACACAGGCAGATTGCTGGGGTGGTTCACTGATGCAAGGACATCACTCTTGGCAAAGAGTGGGAGCATCAGGGAACCCATTAGTGAACCATAACCAACCCAAGGGGAAAGTAATTCTTATTATTAATTAGGAATTGTCTGTGACTACATTAGAGATACTGTGTATAACCTGCAATTCTTTTCTTCCCCATTTGATTCAGTGTTATCCTTATGGTATGTAGTTTTTCTTTGAAAGCCACTAAACTCTTGACCTCAGTGTTTTGTAAAAATGAGTTTAACAGCTAATTATACATTATTAAAGACAAGACATTCGTTTTTACTCTTTTTATTTTGGTTGAGAATATTCCTTGCTGGCCTGAGTGTGCATGAATATTAGAAGGCAGTCTCTTGTGCAATCATTTCTCAAATCTTATACCAACACTTTACCTGCCTTCCTTCAAACTTCACCTTCGAGTTCATTAAAAAGAGTTTAGATATTGTAGCATCAAAACAGAGACAGCACACGACCAGCAGCATCTTTTGCACCTGCTAAGATTTTTGGAGTTATGTCCTCAGGCAGCCTTGACTGAAGCACTAACTGCTCAGACCTTCACTTTCTCAAATCTAGTTAAAATTATTCTCCCTCCAATCTTCCTACAACAATTGTAATGTTTGCTCAGATTTTTAAAAGCGAGTTAGAGCAAAGGTATGAGGTTAAAACCAAACCAAATCAGAAAATTACTGAATTGAATGTCAGTGACACTTTCCATTATTTCTATTTTTACCATCCAAGTTCCATGTGGATTGTGGCATAAGCGAATTTAAATTGAGTGACAGATTGTTATTTCAGAACTGAAAAGTCCTTTCCCAGTTTGGGAGAGTAAATGCTCTAGTAATTCTTATTAAAATCATACCATCTAGGCCAGAGGCCTTTTTCGATTGCATTTTTATAATAGCCATCTGGACTTCCTCTGGAGATTCGAGCTCGAGTGTGGCCTCTGGTTTTTATAGCCTGTCTGCAGAAGCACACCCCATCTGGAAAAACCAAGACCTCAGGTGCAGCTGAGCTAATGAACTGCATGCAGGGATGTGCTTTGAGGGGTCTCTTAGGAACCCCTTGTTAAAATTCTGCTACCAGACCAGAGCCACAAGGGATGACAAAGCTGCCTCTCCTGAGGTCCACCAGATTTCTCCTGGTTCAGGGCAGCCAGAGCTGTTATCCCTCATGCACCTAAAAATCATCTGAAGGAGAAACTGTTTTCCTCTGTAATTATTTGCACTCATTAGACTGGACCTGGAGCTTAACATGTGCAAATACCATCTATTTATTTTGTGATTATTGACCAATATTGGCAGCGCAATTCTTGCGTAGCACAAGAGTGCAGAAATCATTTTGTGAAATCAATCATGTTAGCATTTGAACCAGTCTACCATCCCAGTGATTTCATATTTGGAATAGGAAGATAATAAGTATTTTGGCAAGAGGAGCATTAGCCAGAAGGCAGCCTCTTTTGTCATTCCAAAACTGATCCCGAGGACCATTCACATCAAGTAAAAGCTTCCCATTGAGTCTGGAGGCCAGGATTAGGTGCCTGTAGGTCCTTTGAAGGACAGCAGGTACACATGGAAATGGTATATCACTGGGTAATGCAATCCATGTCACCCTCACCACACAAACTGTATGTGCATTTTAAGCCTGTGCAAATTAGAAACAACAGAATAAGCTTAATCTTAATGTAGAAGGTTAAACAGGCTGACTTTTTACATGGTTGCTCCAGTCTGAAAGACCAGGTACTGGCAGAATGTGCAGATAAGAGATACCATTTTGGAAACGCCTACTTTGTCTGAGCCTAGAAAGATCATCAGAAACCTCTAATGCTTTCCCAAGCTGGAGAGTCCTAGGCTGATTGAAGAGTCATATATCCAAAAGACTGACTGCCACCACAGCAGGAAATGTCTCACCATTTTGATCCTCTTTGTCAGGAAATTAGGCAGGTTAAGTCTGCGTTAATTTGTTATTTTTGATTTTCAATTCACAGTATCAAAATCTCTCTGGAACTGCTGATTCTTTTACTCTTGTTTTTCCTTTTTTCTCTCCTCCACATTTTCAAGAGGTGTTCTACTTCTCCAGTCTTCCTGCTATTGTCAGCTCTCTCCTCAAGAGACTTCTGTCCTTCAAGTTCCAACAAACTGAATCCAAGTTTCAGCTACCTGGGAATTAGTATTTACGGGTGAACTGCCTCCAGTGCTTACCAATGTCCGGGGAGAAGGCATGTGCACACAGGAGGTAAAGTTTTCTGATTGTACAAAGCATGCTGCAGGACTGTCAATACAAATGAGGGAATAACCATGCCCAGAAGTCACCAAATAGACTGCAAACTGAGGGAAGAGTAGCAGTACAAGCAGGAAATTGAGCAAGAGCAAAAATGACAGGTTAAAACTTGGGGTAAGTAAACATAGTGGAAAGATCTGGAGATTTCAGTGTAGGTTGGCAAGGAAAGCCCATTTCAGAGGGTGGATTTCAGAAACCCCTGGGAGTTACTTGGGCACTGAACACATGGCTGGGAAGAGCCCAGCAACCCAGAATAGGACTGAAAGCATTGAACTGAGGAGGAAGGAGGTGGAGAGACCACAAACTAGCCAACAGGAACAACAAAGAGAATGCTATGTCCGACACTGTGCTTTCTTTGTAGAAGTAAACATTTCCCTTCTGCCACAGGACAGATTGCTGACATCCTTAGCCAGAACTGCTGCCTGCATGTCAGCAGCTGTGGGTCCTGGGGCATGGATGTTGGAACACTCTCCTGGTTACAAAACCAAATTTGTCCAGGCCAACCTGAAACTCCATATTTCATTTTCTTTATCCTTCTTTGTTTTGTTTTTTCTTCTTCTTTTCAGAAGAAAAACAATTATATTTTTTAGGAAAGCTGTTATTTTCACCACAAAGTGCTTTTATTTTGCCAAGAAAATATTTACTATTAAACCATTCCAACTGGAACTTCCCACTCTGCTGAGTAGAGCTTAGCAAACTTCAGTCTTCCATGTTACAGATTTGTTTGGTGACAGCTGGAAGTGAGTACAGATTTCAATCCAGTATCTTTCTTGAGAATCAAACCTTTAATGAAGATCTTTCCTACAATATTTGACAACGCATATAGTTTTCAGGTGGAAAATAAGAGCAAATAGAGCTCAGCTTTAGTTTCTGTGACAGATACTTAGGCTTGAATATCTAGGTTAACGTAGATAAGGATGGACAATGCTCCTTGGATAACTAGGTGTGCTATCTGTTGAGACAACCTAGGATTTCCCCAGTTAGCTGAAAAAGTTTATTGGTATGGTAAACTGACCTTGAGTGTAAGCATATCTGAACTGGAGAAAGCAGTTTTACATGCTTGACAATAGGAAATTGTTGACACAGGCCAACACAGGTGAAAGCCAAGATTCAGTGAGTAGTAAAGGGTGTGCATGAGTTTGCTACTCATGGCAACAAGGCACATTTCAGGAAATCCAAATCCCAAATTTCATACAGAATAATTTTTTCTCATACTTTCATAAGTCTTCCCAGTAAACTCTTTCATATAATCTGCATGTTTTGGCTATTTTTCAGCAATGTAAGTGAATGCAAAACTGCACAGCTTCAGGGAGATCTGTGAATGTTGCTGTTCACAATCTTTCCTGAGCCTTAGTTACTGTTGGATTTAATCAGTGTGCCCCTTGCTTGGCTGATGCATTGCACTCTACATGTAACTAATTTCAAGCTATGTCATAGCAAATAAAGGACTAATAATTTCTTCAGGATCATATTTAATCAAACAGAAAAGATTAGAAATAGATTGGCTTTTTTGGATAGGTAATAACGTCACTGATTTTTTTTTGCTTCACTAGGACATTAAAAGAAATTCTATTTTTAAAGAATTTCCTCCATACTGCTGCACTCAGTATTGATTTTCTTTCTACAGTTGTTTAAACATCAATATTTTTCTAACCATCCACTTCATGAAAATGCAGTTTATCAGAAGTTATTTCTATCTTATATATTCTTCAGTAATTTATTTTATAACTCAATTGCATGGAAAGGTGAAAAGTTAAGGGAAAAAAAGGTAAATCTGTTTTCTTGAATGTCTAATCTTTATGTGATGAATTAAATAAGAAATCTACTTTAGAACCTCTCTCTTTCTCTTCTCTGTTGATATGAAGAAAACAGACTCAGATTTACTGCAGGATATTTTGAAATTAGGAATAAATAATGAGCTTTTGTTGAAGAGATGAAAATATCCAAAATTCACTCTGCAGCAGGCAATGTTAGCAAAAGTATTTCTAAAATGGTAATTTCCTGCCCTTCCACTGACTTCAGAATGACCTTTTACATAAGTATTTTGCTGTGGTTTCTTCTGTACAATGAAGACATTATTCTTGAAGAGCTTTTTCTTTGTATTCCATAGTTACATGTTGACATTTGGACTCTCAAGTCCTAATTAGTGCAACTGATTTTCCTCTGGGAGTTCACATGGATGATAGAAGCAAAAAAATGGAAATGCTGTTGTGTCTTAGCATTGCAATTGCTCTATCAAAAAACAGACCTGGCTTTGAATTATGGGCCTAATGGATGCCTAATGCTTTCAAAATAGTCAAAAACACAGAGTGCTGAGCACCAGGATGTCTCCTTCCTGTAGTATCACTCCCTAATCCTAGTAGGAATTCCCACCTCTGGCAGCTTCAGGCATGATCCATGAAAGCTTTGTTGAAAGGTATTGAAAAATGCAATGTGTTCAACTTAGATTAAAATCTCTGGGTCAAGGTATGCACTACATGTATACTGAGTCTCCTGTGGATCAGGATTAAGGCAATTTCGAAGAACTGAAGTTGCTGTTTACAGCCATTCACAATAAACCTTCCCAGCACATACATATAAAGGAAGAAAGAGAAGAGAAAGGTAATTTCTTGAGGAAAAAATTAACCGGTACATAAAGCAGAAATATGTTTTTCCCCACAGGACAACATCAAAAGGTCCTCAGTAATGAAGAAATTTGAATTAGCTGATGGCATCCTAATTGAGAAAGAGGACTTAATTTCCTGGATGTCAGTGGCAGTTTTGTTATTTTCCTAAGAAGAATGCTGCTTTCTCCTCAAAATTCACTGTAGATGTACACTACGGAAGAAAGCAGTGTATTGCTCCTTTACCCTCACCTACGTCCATAGCCTTGGGCCTTGGGCTGCCTGTAGAAAAGCTGACAAAACTGCCAACAGCTGAAAATCTTTTCATAACAGGAAATAATTGATCTAGTTCTCTCTAAGAAGAAAGTCTGGGTTAATTCACCCAACCTATCACTTGGTAATACCTTCTGCTTAAGATTTTAAGATGATTCTTTTTGAAAAGAATAATAGCTTTTTGGCTTCAATCTTTTTAATATCTATTTTGAAAGTTTCCCACCTTCATATTCTGAGTGGTGCAGATCCACAGGAGACGGGGAAACGACTGACTGGACTCAATGCATAGACCAGAAACAGTCATTTTTAAAGCTGGAAAGGGGCAAATTGGGAACAAATAGTCACTAACCATATTCACACCTTGACAACCCTAGCTAATTATTGACTTAGCTGTAGCAGAGGTGGCTTAATATCAAGCTATTTCTCAAAATGAAGAAAAGAAAAAGGAAGAAGAGAGGAAGAATGAAAAAGGAAAAAGAAGGAAAGCTTGTACATGGTAGCTTTGATGGCTGTTACTGGGAGGTAACTAGGCTAACAAGGCGAGCACCAGAGTGTGGCCTTTGCACCAAGTTCTTAGTTTTAATTCTACTGCTTCATTTATTTACAAGTAATTTGGAACACATTATTATCTCAAAATATGATACAAAGATTTGTGTGGAAACTCTGTTGAAGATCGAAGTTGTTACGGATGGTCTGAAAGCACAGTAGATGCCTTGTCCAAAAGGGTCTATTAATAAGAAGAGAGGTTTGAAATAGGAAGTCTGAGTCTTCTATATGGAGAAGGATCTGTGGGATAAGTGGTTAAGTGGCTTTAAGGTAGCAGTTAATTGTTGCTAAGAGTCTTTAAAATCTCAGTGGAATATTTCAGCACTCATCTACGTGTATTTTTTGTGGAGCTTTAATTAATTTAATCTGAAGTCAACCTAGTTGAAGCAGTATGACTCCCAGGAGTGTGCATCATTACCTCCAATAAAGTGAACCACCTCAAGTGGTCTAAGACAGTTTTATGTACCTCTCTTGAAAATAGTTAAGCTTTGTCACAAATATTTAATATGATCCAGGATGTGAGAAAAGCTCAGACCTCAATCGGCGTGTAAATAACAGAAATCTGGCTTAAATTACACAGGCAGCCTCCCTGGATAAGATGAGTTTGGAAAGGAAGATCTCTGGCCACAACACAGAGATCCTCTCTGCCTAGGTAGCAGGGATTATTGGCAGACCTGACCAGAAAATGGCCAAAGAGACAGAGGTAATTCATTTTCCTTGTACATGTGGATATTATTGAAATTTTCTGTTTTGGGTATTTGGTTTTTTTTTTTTTTTTTTCCCATTTTCAAATATATTTTTTCTCTATTTTTAATAACCCTTGTTCTATTTTTTATTGTGCTTTGGTAGTTCCAGAGAAAATAGTTTCCTGGAGAAGTGCTAAGGAAGAAACTTCTGAGGCTGCATCAGGACTCAGACAAATAATTGACTTTTCATAGATTAAGGAAATCTAAATGAATTCCCAGTGGTTTGAAAGCACGTATGTAAAGTGTTGTTCACATTCTCCATGAAAGTTGAAGTGCTTTGTCTTATATTTTTGTTATGGGCTAGAGACATTCGCACAGCTAGTCATCAAAATGCATCAAGCCATTAACTATTAGGCCACTGCTGTATCTCAGCCCTCAGCCTCTGACAATTAAGATAGAAAATATGTTCACATCTACCTGAAATGTACACATATTGACTTCATGTATTACCACCACCAATCTCATAAAGTAGCTGTCACTGGGAATTATCATCAAATTGAGTGCTTCTTGTGGTAATAAATAATGTTTATAGACCAAAAAAAAGGCTTGTTTCTTAAGCCACACCTTTTCATATCAATTGGCTTTTATTAAAATCAAGTGAAAGTAATACATCAAGAAGAAATGGCTGCAGTAGAACAACCAGATTGCTGGGAAGCAGTCTTGTGATAATTCAAGAAAAGGATATGGTCACTGATACGTTTCTATATACCAACAGGAGAGTCATGGGTCTTGGGACTTTCTTCTGCTTATCTTTCTGATATGACTGAAATACTTGTACAGATCAACTCTTCATAATGCAGAATAGATGTTGAAAAACTAGAGAAGACATTGGAAGGAATAAACATTGCCAAAGTCCAAGAGATACTCCTTACACTGACAACTGTAAAAGCTTCAGGAATTATATCTAATAAAATAAGACAGAAAATATGTGATTGAATTTCTATCAACTAGCAAAAAGAAAGAAAAAGGCAAAACTATACATAAAGTCAGACAAATGCAAATTAGAAATCAGCAATAAAGTTTTAATTGGGAGAGTGATATTCTTTGGAACAAATTTTGAATGAAAAATTTGAGAAAAAAAAGTCAAGAAAGACTGAGGTCAGTCTTTCTTGAAGGGCTTCTTTTTCCCAGAATGGGTATAATGGCAAAATCCATTGGAAAATAATCTAATCTGAATCTTTTCCTGCTGAAACATCATGAATGTGTGATGGAGAGAAGCTGAAAGCATCAGCCAGAGACAAGCATTTGCAGCAAAGTAGGTCACACCAAGCCACTGGCAGTTGAAAGGCGATATTATTTCTCCAGCAGTTTTCCACTATGAACAAAGAGCTGAGGTTATCTCATACTGCCCCATCCTCTCCAATGACCTACCCTTGCCTTGGCCAGCTTCTTGGGTCCTAGATGTGGATTGCTGTTAGGAGGGAATATTTATGACCCACAGAAATATCTTTGTATGGTTATCAAGGGTTGCTGAATGACTGCTTTGCGGGTAATAAACTCCCTCACTACTTTTGAAGAGGAGACTTAGGCTTTTGAAAGAACTTACTTTCCTGCCAACAATGATAAACTCAACAGAGAGAGCAAGGGATGCTTTATGTGGGGACAGGCAAACTGCAGTGTCCTCTGAGGATATCTCACTCAAATCTAAAGTACTGGTACTTAACGTGCTGCAGGTTTTCAGGTGAAGCTGTGAAATCAGCTTGAAGCCATCTGAAAGCACTGAACAGCATAATTGCCAAGCACACCCTTGGGTACAAGGACAGCAATGAGCTCAGCCCGAAGGCACTGCCAGTGGTACTAGGGTGGCCTCACAGCAGAGAACTCTGCTGTCCCCACTGAAGAGAGCTCCGAAGGCCCTTGTCTACCCTCACTTGGTCTGGAGCCACCGTGAGAGATGCCCATGGTGTAGCTGAAACCACATGGTGGGCAAGGTGAGAGGTGGTGGCAGGGCAAGGAGCAATGGCGGGAGCACTGGGCAGCGCACAGCGCTGTGCACGGTTTCCAGGCCCAGCAGATGGCACTCACATCTCACGCTCCTGCTGCCTGCAGCCCCACATCGCCAGACAAATCCCACACAGATCTCCACTGCCCTGCCTGGCCGTCCAGCAAAGCACCCATCACTCACTGGGCTTATGAGTGAGCCTGCCTACTACCCAGTCATTCTCCCCCCTCCCCCGTGCTGACAACCATGGCTGATTGCAGCTTTACTTGGATTACAGACTTTCCTGCACACTTACTGGCTTTTGCACCAGCTGCCAAAATGCCTGATTTGACACTCAGAGCCCCATGGAACAGCCTGAGCTACACTCACCGCCACTGCACCTGCATGTAGGTACAGCCAAGCTGGCAGAACAGGCTCCAGGCTGATTGTTTCGAGGGGTGACCCCCAACTGGGTTGAAACTGAGAGTTTCTGCTGTTTCGCAATTCTCTTTCTGGGAAAGTGGAACAAACCTTAAACACCCACCCACGTGCACAGAGCAGCCTGGGGCTGCAGCCACCTTCTGTGCTGCAGAGAAGGATGCTGAAAAGCAACACTGAACACCATCAAAAGCAAGCCGATAAGGTCACTTCTATCCCACACACACAAAAAAACCATACTTTGATTACAGCCGGCTATGAGCTTTCTTTTACCCCCAAACCAATCTCTCTCTGGGTAAAAAACAGGGTCATCAGAAAATAAGACTATTCCTATGCGTATAACAGTGAAGCAGGCCATGTTTTTGCCTGCTAAAAGGAAAGGGAAATAGCAGTCCTTATGGCACACTCTGTGCACAGAGATGGATGCACATGACAATCCCAGCAGTTAAGAAAACCACTTGGGTGTCCTACTTAGAATCATAGAGTCATAGAATCACCAAGGTTGTAAAAGACCGACAAGATCATTCAGTCCAACCATGCACCTATCACTAATATTTCCCACTAAGCCATGTCTCTCAGTACAACACCTAGCATTTCTTGAACACCTCCAGGGACGGTGTCTCTGCCACCTCCCTGGCAGCTCATTCCAGTGCCTAACCACTCTCTTGGAGAAGTATTTCTTAAAGTCCAACCTGAATCTTCCCTGGCCATTCCCTCTAGACCTATTGCTAGTTAGTTACATGGGAGAAGAGGCTGACCCCCACCTCACCACAACGTCCCTTCAGGTAGATATAGAGAGTAGTAATGTCTCCCCTGAGCCTCCTCTTCTCCAGACTGAACAATCCCAGCTCCCTCAATCACTCCTCAAAAGGCTTGTGTTCCAGATCCCTCACCACCTTTGCCTTCTTTGCCTTTCTCTGAACACACTCCAGGGCCTCAATGTCTTTCACGAAGTGAGGGGCCCAAAACTGAGCACAGCACTCAAGATGTGGTCTTGCCACAACTGAGTACAGAGAGATGACTGCTACCCTGCTCCTGCTTCCCTGCTATTTCTGACCCAAGCCAGGATGCCATTGGCCTTCTTGGCCATCTGAGCACACTGGTGGCTCATGTTCAGCCAAGCATCAACCAATACCCCCACATTCATTTTCTCTACAGTCTTCCAGCCACTCTGCCCCAAGCCTGTAACATTGCCTGTGGTTGTTGTGGCCAAAATGCAGGACCCAGCACTTGGTCTTGCCAAACTTCATCCTATTGGCCTCAGCCCAGCAATCCAGCAAGTCCAGATCCCTCTGTAGAGCCTTCCTTCCCCCAGGCTGATTGACACTTCCTGCCAAGTTGGTGTCATTTGTAAACTTACTGAGGGTGCTCTCAATGCCCTCATCCAGGTCATCAATAAAGATATTGAACAGGACAGGCCCCGGCATCAACCCCTGGGGAACGTCATGTCTGATCACCAGCTGGATTTAACTCCGTTCACCACTGTTCCCTGGGCCTGGCCACCCAGCCAGTTCTCTACCCAGCAAAGAGTGTATCTGTCCAAGCAATGGGCTGACAGCTTCTCCAGGAGAACACTGTAAAAGACAGTGTTGAAGGCTTTACTGAAGTCCAGGTAGTCTATGTCAACAGAGTACTTGACTTGAGCTTGCTTTCCAATCTATACTCCATCTACCTGTTAGCCCATTATCACTGCTGAATCTCATCTATCTAGAGGTCCACCACATGGCTAATAAATTTCATTTACATTCATCCATATTTTTCTTATTCTGACCTTATAATTCTGTGACCATCTGTAAAACTGTCTTATTATTCTGTAATCAATTCCCTTTTCCCTTAAATATCTTGCTTTTCCAAACCATTATAAAAGGTATGTCAATTCCAGATTGACACCTTGAGAAGATTTGCCAGTAACACTGTCCAGTACTTTCTTATTGTTTCCTTGCACTCCCCACTTGTCTGGATCCATCTATTTTTTGTTGTCTGAAATTTGAGTTTTAAGCTCTCTGGGACAATACTTTAGAGATACTCCTGTTCCATGTTTGTACACAGTGGAGTTGTAGTCTCAGAGCAGCATTTTTGGAGCTACAGTAATAAAAATGGTTGTTATTGATACTATGCTATCCAATACTGTAAGATTGCCTGATGCTTCTAATTATAAATCCCTATTCTAGTTATTTATAACTGTGAGTTTTTATGCTGGGTGTCTGCCACTGCTTAAATTTTCTTTGGAAAGTCTCAGGAAAAGAGTTATGCTGTTTCCCAGAAAAATGGTTAGGAAAAGACATTGTTTGCCAATGTTAATGAATTGGTTGTAAGAATTCTTTTTTGGAAAAGCTAGATTCTCCATGCTTTGACTTGAAGGTTGGCAGGCTGGAGGAATCCTGGTGCCAGACACATAAACATTTGCCCATATTTGGCTGGGTTTTAAGCCCTATTCATTAGTAGTATGGTAGGGTTTGGCAGATAAATTTTTCAAAGTTCCTGTCTATCCTGAGCATTTGTTACCTTTTGTATGCCAACTGCATTATCTTGACCAAGTGACTTGAGCCTTCTTCAACCTAACCAGCTTGCAAAAGTAAGGTTGGTAAGCCTTAAAAGCTCCTTGCAGATGCTTTTAAAAGCAGCATCAAGCATTAATCAACTCTTTGAAAGGGTTGATAACTGCAGGATGAGGAGAAATGGTTTTAAGTTGAGGGAGGGAAGATTTAGGTTAGATGTCAGGGGGAAGTTCTTTACAGAGAGAGTGGTGAGGTGCTGGAACAGGCGGCCCAGAGAGGTTGTGGATGCCCCGTCCCTGGAGGTGTTCAAGGTCAGGTTGGATGGGGCCCTGGGCAGCCTGGTCTAGTATTAAATGTGGAGGTTGGTGGCCCTGCATGTGGCAGGGGGTTGGAGATTGATGATCCTTGAGGTCCCTTCCAACCCTGGCCATTCTGTGATTCTGGCACATGACTTTTTCCTCCATGCCTACACATTGTCAGATCAACACAGAGCAAGCAACCATCTAACATGAGTCCAGGCAAGAAAAATACAAGACCTTGCATACATGGCCAGAGAGGACTAAGAAGCTGTGCTAGAAAAGCATGGAAGCTGGTGAGTTTTGCTAAAAAAGAAAATGGGAGATAAATTCATTGAACATGGAGTCCTGAATCTAAAAATGATAAGAACAAAGGCAATACAAAAAACTGAAAGAGACTGGCAAGATCAGGACAGGGCAAAGTCAATGATGAAGAAATTCATTTTGGCTAAACAAAAACCAAGAAAGAATGAGGGCAAGAATACAGGTTACCTTTGGACACTGTTGTGATGAAAGATTAGGTATAAAAAAAAGATTAAGTGAGAAACCAGTCTAGATGAAGAAAAAGTGAGGAAAGAGAGACAATTGAGCAGCCTGAGGAGAGAGAGAAATTTGATTTAGTCAGATCTGATTCAATGAAGGGAAAGTTTGAAGCAAACAAATCAGATGAGAAAGTTGATGTGATGGAGGTTTGCTGGACCCAGAAATGGTTTGGAGAGTGGAGCCATGATTAGGAATGTGGCAGAAAAAGAACAAGAAAACTGAGGACAAAGAGCAGAATCAGGGGAGACAGGGGATGGGAGCAGAAATTTAAGTATTTTGTTGGGTACTGCTTGCTGTATGGAAATTCCTAGACAAACAGAGGAAAAAGAAGTTTTGAGAAAAGGAAGAACTAGAGAGAGCAAGGTAAAAGACAAAACAAAACAAAAAAACAGAAAACGTCAGGAACACATCACGGAAAAAAAGAAAGAAAGAAACAACAACAACAACAAAAGCCTTGTTAGTCAGTCCGTATGATCTGTGACTACCAAGATTTGGTGTTATATCCAGTTACCCTTTGCCTGCCTCCAAAAGCTATCAGCAAAGTTTGCTTTTAGGCTGCCTTGTGTTCCCTTAGAAAGTCAATCCACACAGAAGGTGACTGTCAAGTCTTACTTCTCTGGGTAGAATACCAAATACCAGCCCTGTCAGTAACCCCTCTGTGATGCCAATATGATTCCATATAATAAAACTGCTGAGAGGATTTTCTTGGCTTTAAAAATAAATAAATAAATAAATAATCCTTTAAAAGAAAAAGCCCTTCACAGCTACCTGCAGATCAGGATCTCAGATGCTAAGAAGCATCAGTATTACAGATATCTACTTCAAAGTTAATACAATGTCCTTCAGATAGCTGCACACAGAATGGCTCTGTTTGGAACTCACTTTCATATCTAACACACTCAACTAGATACAGATACATATGGCTCACAAGGAACTTTGGACTGCAAATGATTTATTTGAAAAGAATAAGTATGGAAGAATAATTTAACTGAGCACACATTTTTACTATTCATCATGTAACATAATAATTTGTGGTGTTGTATCTTTATTTGGAAGTTCACAGATTCTGTATCTTTCTGCAAGAATGAGGAAGTCTTAAATAAGTGCCTGTGTTAACTCTTTCTGTTTCTTAGGGATCTTCAATCCACATACTTGGCTTATAAGAACAAAGTTGCATACCAAATGCTATATTGCTACAAAAAGATAAAATTTAACCTCCATAGTATGAATACCTTAATTTCTAGCTTTGTTTTCCTTTTTCCTCAAAAATCCATTTCTCAAATGGAAACTTCAGCATTTGACCATCTGAAACAAATGCCATTTGAAAGCTCCAATTTCCAGAGTGGGAAGAAATCTCTGTCCCTGGAGGTGTTGAAGGCCAGGTGGGATGGGGCCCTGGGCAGCCTGGTCAAGTATTAGATATGGAGGTTGATTGCTCTGCCTGTGGTAAGGGGGCTGGAACTTGATCCTTGAAGTCCCTTCAACCCAAGTCATTCTACGGTTCCATGATTCTAAGAAATTGGTGTCAAATACCTTGAGCCCTTAGCTTCCACTGTGCCTGGATAGGCTTATGTGATGTGTAGATATAGAGTAGAATTTTTAGTACTTGCTGTAACTGGTTTTGTTTATTTCATAATTACGCGGCATTACGGAACCAACACCAGCACTTGATTTATCTCAACAGCAGACTTTTTAGCCCTCCTGTTATTAGAAGGCTTTGCTCTTGAGAGGTCTTCAAAAAAGACAATGAAGACAATTTACTTTTGGTGCTCATGTATCATCAGGGAGAAAGAGATTCTAGAATCAATTTGTATTCCCCTACTAATTTATATCCCAATGAATCTGGTTTAGCTTTTGTATGAAGGCACTGGAAAGGTTAGGGAGGAGCCACTGACTTTGCTTCATGCAGTTCAGTGATGATTTTCATCTTCTATGTTACTGTCATTTCTGATCTCAATGATGGGAACTTATGCCTTTTTGTGAGCTTATGGCCTGGCTGAGATCTCACCACTCATGTCAGAAAGGATGGATTGGGTAGGAATGGAAGTCAGAAGAGCTGTCAGTATTTATGCCAGCACTCTCTGAGAAAGTATGACTGCCACATATAGGGTGAAGTAATACAGGATTCAACACATTTCTGTGTATCCAAACACTCCAAAAGCAACTCATGTCAAGAGAAATCTGTACGCTCATGTCAAGGCATGTGAGACATTTTTTGCCAAATACAAACCTGTCATAATCAACATTTTGGCCACTCAGAATGAAATGGTCATGATGCTTCTCTGATGTGGAATCAAGGAAGCTGAAGGTTATGAAGGTTATGCCAGGCTGGATGGGGCTGTGAGCAACCTGGTCTAGAGGGAGGTGTCCCTGCTTATAGGAGGGGATTGGAACTAGGTGATATTAAATGTCCCTTCCAACGCAAAACATTCTATGATTCTATGATTCTATGAAGAATGCTGAAGCCCTCTGAAAGGTGCTATACACCAAAGGACTATGAACTAAGTACTGAACCAGTGTATCCCCAACTTAGTGCAGTGTTTCTCTATACTCTTCATTTTTCTTTTCCTTTCTACATCTTTGTCTTTAACAAATTTCTCCACTTTCTCTTCTTCCAGTGTTCACAGGAGCTTCACAGCTTCCATTACATGGGCTCCATGCCAAGGATTATTAATTGTTCCTCTCACACTGGAGCTCATTTTCAAGTGCACCCCAATGACAAACTCATTTTCTTATGCTCTCATGAAAGTTCAGGAAAAAGAAGTAATTATACTCAAAGTGCTTTTTGGGTAACAATACATTTCAATTTAAATTTTTATAATTTTGCTGCTGTAAAAATATGTTATGACAAGAATGTTGGCAGGAAAAGCAGATGAAGTTTTTTGTCCTCTTTGACCTATTTGAGATGTGATGATCGCTCAGATCGCAGGTGCCATAAATCATACTACAAGTACTCCAGCCATATCCTCACCTTTTTTTTTTTTTCTCATGCTACCAGAAGACAGTGATTGTTTTCTTCAGGTGTGGACTTTGTAGTAATGGTCTATCTTTTTCTTTGGAAAGTTGGATTACTGTTTTGTGAACTCTTTAAGGCCAGAGTGAAACACTCATATACTTCTTGGAGCCTGTGGAATATCTTAGCAGTTACAACACAGGGCAGAGAAGAAATTCAGAAATTAAAGCAAAGTTTAAAAAGGGTGGTTTAGCTGATGAAAACTCACTTGTCATTAATCAAAAAGGCTTTTTCCCTGTGTCTGAGTGACATACATTATCACCAGACCACAGGAAACCAAATGATTGAAAACGCAAGAATTAAAAGCAGATAGAGAAGGCACAAGTCTCATGTTTATATGGTGCATGACAGTACTGATGCCCCTGAATGTTGATGTAACTCTCTGTCCATGAAAAATACAGCATACCAAGGGCCTTTATTATTTTAAGGAGGGTACAGACCTATTGGTTATGCAACTTAGACCTAGGAAGTGGCATGGGGTTGGTTTTGGCTTCTTTGACATGGTTTTGGATAAGATTTTGGTATGTGAGCTTTAACAGAGCTCAGATTGCAAGCTTCAAGAATTCATCATTTTTAGTGGCTTGCAAAAGTGGTCCAAAAATGAAATCCTGCGGGACAACTGATGTTTGAAGAAATGCCACAATTAAAAAAGAAATAAGGAACATGAAGTAGCTATTGGAAAATGTGGTTCATTTTATAATATGATTGAATAATAGAACAAACTCTTACGAACCCACAACTAAGCCTGAAAGTGTGGGACACGGTTTTAGATAGAAATAACATGCAGCCAACTGTTGCAGAAATAAGCAAAGTGATGTAATTGGTGAGGTCCTGAAACGTATGTGCTGCCAGTTTTTTAAATGCACCAGGCAAACTTGAATTTGTATTTGTTTTGACTCAATCCCCTGAAATAAATTTGGATCAGATATTTAAAATCCAATTATGCTATCTGCCATATTTCAAATGCTAAAATAAACCCCCCTAAAGAAAATAAGGTCTCCTCACTGCTTTCATGTGGGTATTAGTGCTGGGAACAACCAAAGAACACTGTCATCTTGGTATCCTCTCGGTTAACACAATGGTTTCGCTTTGCTTTTGACTCCCACTAAGGCAATGGTATATTGGAAAAAAAACACAGGAACTTCTTCTCCCCACTAAAAATATACGTGATGCTCATTAAAACCTAAATGCGTTGCCAACGCACCCACATGGTTTAGAGTTTGTGTTGTTTTCCAAGCAAGAACATCTCGAGAACTTGAAATTGAAAAAACAAATTCCAAAATATTTTTTTCATAGTGGAACTGAAGAAAAAAACAGCAAAGGAATGGGGAAATTTTCCTCAGAAAGCCCATTATTCCCTATCTTGGAGATCAAAATCTTTCATGAACATTGATTCTTCTTCGGACCAAATGTTCTTGCACACTTTGACAGCACTGAAAGTAGAAAACCATGGAAAACAAAAACAGGTGTTTCATTCTTTTCTTTCTTATTGCTCTCGGGGGAATTCATTAAAGGTCTCAGGAGATTCTGAGTGTGGATGTGATGAGTTCTGTAGGGAATACAGGTGAAAAGCAGGCAGGTACACACCGAAGTGCAACTTGCGAAGGAGCATCACATCCATTACACTCTGCCAGCTTGGAAGGGAGGTCTGGAAAAGCTCTTAGTTGTAAAACAATAAGCTACTTTATAAGCATGTCCTTTCCTGTGTACTTGTGAGTATCTTGCTGTCACATAAGCATTCATCTCAAAGAAAATTATTTGTGAAATAACATTTTCCTTATGATGAGCGAGCATTGATAGCTGTATGACCTCTAAATGTTTCACTCACAGTAAGAGGAACTCCTGCTATTGCACTACATCGGACTGACAGCTTTGGCTTTATATTAGTTCTGTACTTTGAGTGGAACAAAAGCTGTTCAAAATTGTAATTGCTATTTCCTTTTCAAATAAGTCCAGCGAGAGTATCTCTCACAGTGACGATTTCCAGTTACAACTATCCTGTCAATAATAACATCAGTGAAATTCTAAGAAAATGTGGGGTATGTCTCAACGTAAATACTTATATGAGATTTGGATCTGTCTGGCCTCTGTTCTGCTGCCATTTGCTTTCCCCACTTAGATTCATGGTGAGCATTCTGTGGATGGAGCTCTACTTTTCTTACCACTCTTCTTGGCAAATAGCATTTGCAGCCCTAGGTCTCCTACGATTTATTTGGTGGGAGTGAAGTTCTGCCTTCTATGGACTAGCAGTCTAGAACTAGAGATGTTTTCTTTTATGAATTCACATACACTGACAAATTTGTCCCTAGCCCCTGCACCCTGCCTGCTCCAGCCTGGCCCACATCTGCAAACCATGCTCCACATCTGACCCATAGAAATTTCCACTCTAATCAGCCATTCTAATTTGCTCCTGTGTCCTATTCCTGAAGAAGCCAATGGCCCCATCTTCACTTCGAATGCTAATCTCACTTGTCAGAGATCTTTCTGCTTTCCTTTCTTTTTTGCCCCCTATGACCTGTGGGGCATTCCAGTCTTACAGTGTGCTGTTGGGGTCTTCTACATTAAACAAGTGCACACCTTTAGTATTGTGCTGTACCTAAAATATCATCATACTCTTTATTCACTCTCTTCTGAGTACTGTGAAATGCAATGTCCTAGTATTTCTAAAGTTTGAGATAATTAATGAAAACGAGGTAGAAAAGGTTATCATCCTCTGCCAGACTTTACACTCAAGAATGATGAGTTGTTTCTCATGCTTATTCCACGATTTAGGCAGAGATTTGATGCAGCCTTTTCCCAATACCTCTCAATCAAAAGCATGAAGCATGTCACCTAAGAATTGTGCCACCACTATCTCAGCTGTCCCAGCACTGCTCTCACATCATATCTGTTCCTGTGCAGCAATCTTTCTCCTAGTAGGAAAATTCTCTTGCAAGCTTGGTATTAGAGAAACTCAGTGTATGCAGAACTGCATTTACTTGAACCATTTGCACATGCATAAGGATCATCCTTATGACATTTTTATGCTATATCTCCCTGTTCTGAATAGATATTCAACAAAAACAGTGGAGAAGTGCTGGCAGCTTCTAATCCCAGATTGCCCCCTCTGTGCTACCACTTCCTTCCAGATTTTTGTCACTGTTGGACACAAGCACAAGGAGCGGGTTGTCTCATCCTTTGACCTTCAACATCTCCTGTGACAGTAATTTTCGTTTGAACCACATCTAAACATGTGGGTTGGCATCCAGCTAATTTTATGCAAAATTTGAAAATTCCTCAAAGTAATTTCATTTCCTTTGGAGCTGGGCCAAGAAAGACATTCCTGCTGTTCTTCATGCTCATCTTGAGTGCTTACAGCATTTTCCTGCCATTTCCTGAGAGAATGGACAGAGGAAGGAAGGAAGGAAGGAAGGAAGGAAGGAAGGAAGGAAGGAAGG
>NW_024962263.1:77876218-77942222 GCF_019238085.1 Lagopus leucura
AGGAAGGAAGGAAGGAAGGAAGGAAGGAAGGAAGGAAGGAAGGAAGGGAAGTTCTGATCAAACTCTAGGATGACATGATGCAAGAAATAACTCACCATAATATTGATATACTACTGGTATCTTTTTACTGAGCAAGCGCTAGCTGGCTGCTCTCAGTAGTTCTGAGGTGCTGTCTAGCCTCTCATAGGATAAAATCTTTTATGAAGGATGAAGGAGTTTTCTGCAGTAGCTTGACCAGACTTATGTTCCCAGGTGACATTGAGAGTGAGTTAAAGGTAGTGCTTAAGGGGTTGTGGATTTCAGAAACTCACAACTTTAATGAAGTTTGCTGCATGAAAATACATATACCATATACAAGTATTTCATGCTTTCTTCTTACTTAAACTTACTTCAAATATTTAAGAGGAGCAATACCCATGTTTCCTAACTTATTTTAATATTGATGCTATTTTTTACTTAGATAAAAGTGAAGGCTGTTTCTGATCATTAAGAATAAAATATATTGGCACACGAATAAAATCCCAGGGGCTTTAAAGTGATATTAAATCATACCTTTAATAAACCTGCAATTTCTCCCAGATGACTTCATTATCTGAGGTCTCTTGTCTCTGAGCAACCAACCAGAAGCATTATAACAAATCAGAGCTTCTGCACTTCTGGCTCACCTTTTTCTAGAGTTCTTAGATTGTACCACAAACGTGAATCTCCACAACACTGTCACACCATTACCCAGATATTTTACAGCATCCATTTCACAAAAGGGCACTGGCACAGAGAGTGTGACTTGCTGGGTAACAGTGAAATATGATTTGGAGGATAGTAAAAGTCAATCTTCATTTAATCTTACTTTTTTCCACTGGTGGTAAAACACCATTCTAATATAACTGTATGCTAATTTTAAAGGGAGTACTTCTGTCTTTGCACTCAGCTGACTGTCTGAGCTGTTAACAGGATCAGGCCTCTGCAACATAAATCCTACAGCGTTATTGCCTTGCTCGTTTGGCATGGCAAAAACAAGAGCTGAAGCCCAGCCAGAGGCCCCTGACTTCCCATTTTTGGCTATGTGTGAGACCTCATTCTCTCCACAGAGAATGGGAATACGACAGAAATAAGCAGCGAGGGATCTATCAGGAATGCTGTGTGTCATAAACACAGCCAGTGCTCCAGGCAGTCCTTACAGCTCTCATTCTAGGGATTTAAAACATTTCTTCATCACTTCTGCATTGTAGAGCAAACACAGAACCAGCACAAGGTCTCTCCAAACCTCAGACAATTTTCTTTGGCTACCAGTACACCCACAGAAACAGTTTTGCGATTTATATATTTATCCTTTCCTTACTTAGTATTGATTCTAAATAAAGGAGAAACCATGCTTGACGGGAAACCTATGAGTAAGGACATATGAATTAAAGAGTTTGTTTTATCTACCCACTTTCCTTTTACTGCTGCCAAAGAGTAAGTTTTCCCCTTTGTAGTGAATGTAACGGTGCTCTGCATTTAATCATTATGATATAGATTAAATAGAAGCTTCTTTTTCAGATAGTGAGTGCTGGAAATTTATAAATTATTTTTTCTACTCCATTACTCATATTTAACTAATCTTATCACATCTTCCCAACAGGTATTATTTGAAATATGCTCTGACAGCATTAATAACATTCACCTTTCTTGTTTGCCTATCACAACAATCTGTCATTTTATATATCTTACATATTTAATTTAAATTTGTCAGATTTTATATCTGTTGCAGGAACAAAAAAGAGGTATTTCATTGGTGGCAAGTGTCATGGAGGAAATTCAGTCATCTGGATAGAGGACACTCTTGTGTTCCTAAAATTCTAATAATTTTATTTTACATCTAGATACTTCTGTCAGTGGTAAAATGCAGCCATTTTTCCTCAATGGATAAGTTTAAAACAATATTTTTGTTATGTCTGTGGAGAACTATAATAACCTTGAACCAGCACTCCAGATGCAGGTTGCACTATATAATTAGGTACTCTGGATAAACAGTACTGTAGAAGTTAGAACTGAATGAACTTTTAAGGAATGGAAAAAAAGGGAATTATGATCCAGTGGTCCAATTCGGGCAATGGTCATGTAATGATGTTTTCCTGACGATAGTTCTGCCCATTTGTTTTAGTAAATAAGAAAATATGCTTGGAAAAAAAATTAGGACAATTTTGCATAATGCATACTCACTCCTTGTTTTCATATTTCAGCCCTGTACATAAACATGCAAGAAGAGAAAAAAAAGCAGTTTGGCCTATAAACTCTTGTATGCACTTTGTTCTGTGCTTCCTTAGAAATTGCACTGTTTTGCTTCTCTGATATTGTTTCAACATTTGTCATTATTTTACCTTACAGAAAGGGCCATCAGGATGATGTGGGGCTAATGATATGGCTAATGGGGAGAAAATGAAGAATACTACACAGAGAAAACAAAACACTGTAAGAAGATGCTGGTGGGATGCAGAACCAGCAGTAATTTCTGTATGAACCAAATTCTGTATTCTCAATCCAGGCCTTTGATATACAAGGGGCTGGGTCTCTGCCACTGCAGTTTTGAGGTCTGGGTGATAAAATTTGCTCGTCTGGGCAACACAGATCAATATAATGTGGTGCTGCTCAACGGAACTCAAAAGGCTCAGAACTGGCACTGCTAGACACCTGGGCACACTGAGCTGGAGATAAAAGGCCACTGAAATCCATGGGAAGACTCTCGCTGATTTCAGGAGGTTCTGGAGGAGGCTCTGTGGTTACACAGTGTGAGAGATGTCTGCTACACGAGTCCTCCAGTGTGTCCAGATCAAATAAATTAAGGAGTATTCTTTATTCTTTGTTGTTAGTCCGTGAAGTTGAAAACCAATTTAAGAAGTGATTGATTATTTCCTCCTATGCTAAAACAGAGCTGCCTTAATGGCAGGTCTGGAATGGCCTACCGCATAGATAGTAAGGCTTCCCTGGTGGGCACCTACTCCTCACCAGATCTCATACCCTGCATTCCACTTCCCTTGCTCATTCCTCCATTTGAGTTCTGCAAAAGTGTCCCGCACCTAAACCAGACATGAAAGAAATAGGTGCCTGCAACCGAAACAAAACTGTAAAAGAGAGAAACATGTCAGCTAAAAAAAAAGAACAGTGTTTGCAGATTAGATGGTGCCAGTGGTACGTTCGAAACATTTGAGCAGCAGATGTAAGACGTTTTCTCAAGTGGATGTGAAACTTTCACTTGCAAATACTGAGAACTGTCAGGGGGAGATCCGGCCCACGGCACAAACCTATCTGTGACACATACGGAATTCAGGTTCAGTGGAAGATTAACAGGGAATGTTTAAGTCAATTGACTCTGGAATGTTAACACACACTTGTTCACAACCAAGAAATGGAATAGCCTATAAACTAGCTCATGTGAATGGAATCAAAGGGACACATTTACAGCAGAGTGTCATTTCAAGCTCTCTTCCTAGAAGATCGATGAAGCCAGAGGCCCAGTGCTGAGCTGTTAGCATCTGTCGCATGCTGAGACAACAAAAAACTGAATAAATTACCCAGCCAACATCTGATACACACAAAAGCAGATGCTTTAGCTGTAGAAATCACTGTAGCAATCACCAAAGTTACATTGGTGCCACGTTTTCTTCTTACACAGTTGGTAGCCTGGATAATATAACATCTCCCATTTGCCTGGCTTTCTTGCGTTCTTTTTTTTCTCTCTCTCTTTTTTCCCTTCTTTTTTTTTTTAAGTGATGTGGTATAGTCGTGTTACATGGAAATGGATCCCTGAACTTTGATGCTTTGATGTATATGGCCCTTGATAGATACAACATAAAAGATTTCTGAAATATCTCTTCTGCTTTTTTCCCTTTGAGCAACAGTTTCCATCCTATCACGCCACTGTCGGAAGAAACAGTAAAAAATATCACAGGTTTGGAGTCTCTGAAGATCCTTTTCAGAGTCCATCTGCAGTGACAGGAGCCTTTAATGTTTATTCCATTCTTAACCCTGCGCCTCTCTGAGTCACAATTCTCTTCAAAGGAGATGATAAAAAGAAAATACAGAAATCACCTTTATATTAAAAAGCAACTGGAGGATCTTTGTTTCTCTATCTGATTCTCCCATGGGAAATCCTTCAAGATGGGCTCATCTGTCAAAATCAACTATGGTGACATTTAAATACTCTTCCTTAGTAATTATGTTTCACTTTCTGCAGTTCTGTAATTACTTGCTGTTTCTAATATGCAATGACTTCGAAACTCTCTATGTTCATAACTCAGGGTTGAAGTCCTGAGACAGGACATTTCTTTGTGTGAAAGGAATCACAAGTGCTTCTGTCTTTGCAAATCACAGGTTTAGAGAGTGGGGAGCAGCAATTTGTGACTGGAATAGTGCAGCCTTCAGGCTAGTTGCTGAAAAGGTGCCCAGGGAAATGCAATTTACGTAAGTGTTCAAAAAAGCCTTTCATGGTTTCTTGAATAGGCACTACAAATATCCACAGTGCAAATGGTCATAGCCATAAGGTGAGATGCAAAATCTTGGCGAAGACTTAGAAGTGGTGACATGGGGAGAATCCTTAGCGCAGAATATGAATGCGTTGCAGTTTAAAGCTGGGTATCAGTACTGGGATCAGTATTACCTCAGGCACTGGTGCTATTCAGTCTGCTGAAGACTGAATTGTATTCAGCAATGAAAGGTATGGAATCTTGCAAGATAGATTTTATACGCACTAGATTCTAATGTCAATGTGATTTATGCAGATACACATTCTCCAGTATATATAGGACCTATACATTTCCAGAAGTTTTTATGGAGAAGGTGATGGACACTATGATAGCATCAGTGATGATATAAAGAGGGGACCTGTGCAAATTTATAACTGCAGATCAAAATCCAAGATGTGTGGCATTCTGCCTGAAAGAACAACAGCACACCTGGGTCTCTTGAACAAGAGTATGTCCTTATCCACAGAGTTGGACGGCCGCAAGGAAATGTTTGGTGGGACAGAGCAATTCCCTGTGTTGGTGGCTGCTGGTGCACAGCATGCACTGCTCTGCCTGGTCTTAGCCATGGGATTCCTGCAAAGGCACTGAAAGCAGAATCAGCATGGTAAACAGGAACCCAGAGAGCCATAGTGTTTATCTGCAGCTTCGCTATGCAAACTGTGATGCTACAGTAAGGTCAAGAAAACTGAACACCCATTTGGCTGCCTGCCCACTCACCCTGGTGGTGACCTATCACCTCAACCTCAAACGTAATACCACAGTTAGCTGGTGTCAATGGGAAGCAGCCTCTGATGGAGAGGTGACATCGAAGGAAGCTATATATAGGTGTGTACTCAGAAATAGAGTGTATTTTTGGAGGGCAAGTTAAAGGAAGTAGGATGAAAGTTTCCAACCTGCCAGGAGGACGTGGGGAAGCATGCAAACCAATCTGAGTCAGGACTTCAGGGAAGCCTCGGGGATACAATCTGCCTGGATGCTCACCTCAGATTTCTTGCTCTGCTGTTGATGTCAGAAGTTTCTGTCCACAGGAGGTAGCCACTGATCAGACAGCTCTGCCCAAGTCAGCAGGATGCCTGGGGCAGCCAAAGGCCTCTGTCATCCATCACGTTGTCCAGCAAGTCCTACTCTCAGTGCCTTTCACAGAATCATAGAATCCTACCACCAATACTACCCAATAAGCCATGCCCCGCAGTGCCACATCTCCATGTTTCTTGAACACCTCCAGAGACACGACCTCCCTGGGCAGCCTATTCCAAATGTCTGACCAGTATTTTGAATAAGTTTTTCCTAATATCCAACCAGATATCCATTCTCCGTAGCCTTTTGACCACCATCCCTTTTGGAAGGATCACTTCTACCTTCTACCCTCAACAATCCATTTCACAGTTTTCCATTTCAAAGACCTCCAGCTTGCTTTGTGTCATTTGTATCTGCAGATTCACTCAACTGGCAGCACAGTGCACACAGGGTACTTATTAAAGAAAACTTTCCTAACTCCTTCCCTGCTACTCTCATGAAAAACAGCAGAACATGAAATATAAAATCCTGTTCAGGCTGCATAAGTAAAATGCTTAAACAGTGGTAAGACATCGAGAAAGTTTGCAGTCACTGAAGAAGCTAAAGAAAAGTCAGGTCTTTCATTATTTCATAGATACCAATATATTTTCGTTCACTTCTTTCTATTAACTGGGTTTCCTTGACTGTGTCCACAGTGATCTCAATTGTAATTATGTAGCAGTTAACCTGTTCCCCGTGCCTAACATAACCCATAATTAGTTGTCTTGTGTCCACAGTTTATGACTCAACTCCATGTGGTTTTTCTATATCAAAGGCTTGGTTACCAGATTTTTTTTTCTTTACCACAGTACTTGTGCCTGCACTGGTAGAGGGCAGCAAAACCTGAGCACATCTGTTTCGTTTGAGGATGAAACCACCAGAAAACCAGACAGTTTTATGAAGATCTTACTTGGGTGCCTTCCAAATACTGCATAATCTCATAGGAGAAATTGTTTTCTTGAGGGATGACCAGTATATTTATATAATCAAGTAGTTACTTGGTCACTGAAGTAAAGCATTTCCAACCCACATACTATCTTTGTGTCTCATCTGGAGACAAGGGCGAAGGGACTACACATTGTGGAATAGGGATGAGCTATTCTTCTCCTGTTGACAGGCCAGAATTCTATATAATGAGTTCATAAACCTCTCCATTAATTATATTTCATTATCTCTTAGGGCTCCTCATGCAGCTGGATAAGATCATCCCTTATGAAAAAATAGATTAATTTGATTAATATGTAGATAGATTTGCTGAATAAGAATGAACATTTTAATACATGTTTAGACAAGTTTTTAGTTTGATTAATTTAGAAGTGACAAATTATATAAAAGAGGTGTACACAAAACAAGCAGGCAGTTTAAATTAATATAAGAACAGAACCAACCACTATCTAGAAATGATTAGATGTGAACAATGAAATGAACTGACCTGTATTAGGTATATTTGTCAAGTCTGGGGAGGAATGGCCTCTGTGAGCAGAGCCCAGCACTGCCCCATGTCAGACTCAGCTCCAAAAGGGATCCATTGCTAAAAGAGCTGAGCCATAATTAATACTGGTAGAGCAGATTTAAGAAAGGGAAAACCTCCACAACAGCAGCAGAGAGAAGGGAATGAGAAATGTATGAGAAACAGCCCTGCAGTCACCAAGGCCAGTGCAGAAATAAGGCAGGTATTGTTCCAGGCATGGAGCAGAAGTTCCCTGCAGCAGCCCAGGAGTGGTCCGTGGTGGAGCAAGCTGTCCCCAGCAACCCACAGGCACCACACAGAGCACATCTCCATGTGCAACCTTTGGAAGAGCCTGCAGTGCAGCAGTAGATGAGGCCTGGAGGAAGAACAGCCCATGAGAGCCCCCGCAAGTGCAGGCCCCAGGCTGGAGCTGCAGTCCCTGCAGAGGAGCCCATGGTGGGCAGGAAGGCCACGGGAGCTGCTGCTCATGGTGACCTGTGCTGGAGCAGTGCCATCCTGAAGGATGTGGTAGGGACCCACGATGGATCAGGGCTGGAAGAGCTGCCAGCTGTGGGAAGCCCATGTGGGATCAATTTGGGAAGGATGGCAACCCTTGGGAGAGGGTTGCCCCACATGGAGCAGGGGCAGACTGGCCATGAAGGAGAGATGGAGATTAAGCATTCTGGACTGACTACATCCACTGTTCCCCTGTGCTGCTTGGCAGGAGGAAGCAGAAGAGAGTGGGTGGAAAGGAGATGTTTTTAGTTTGCTTTTAGTTCTCACTGGGCTAGTCTGTTAGTAATTGGTAATAAATCAGTCTCCTTTATGCTGAGCTTGTTTTGCCCATGGAGGAAATTGGCAAGTAATCTCCCTGTCCTTATCACAACCCATGAGCCTTTTCTTGTATTCTTTTCTCCCCGTGTTCTTTTGAGGAAGGAGAGTGAGAGAGCACCATGAGGGAGCTTAGCTGCCCATCAGTGTGCAACCGTCACAGACTGAAATGCTAGCTCCATGGTCCATGCATGGAACAAAAGGTTTCTGAGCACCCTGGACACCACACGCTCAGCTCAGCTGCTGCATCTGAGAAGGTGCTTCAGCAGAAGAGCAGTTTTGTGAGCACTGAACTATGTCCTCAGTGAATCATGTCCTCTCCAGCAGACTGGAACAGACACTGCTGGGAAAGTTTCATGTTGTTTATCTTTGCAGGAGGGACGTATCGCCCTTCATTAAATCACAGCTGGGGGCATTATCCTAAAGCTGTGATGTAGGCATTGCCAAGTAGTCCTCATTAAGGAGCCTTGTTCTTAGAGGAACAGAGAAGTTCTACAGCTCTGATATTAGATAAGAAAAAAGTGCCCTGGAAGAGATTTCTCCTTTTCCAAATGAGTTTACAGTTTATAGGAGATGTGTTTGTTGAAGACTCCCATTTGGTCAGTGAGACCTGGTGTTTTTGTGCTTTTTTTTACAAGGAGATGATAAGCAAAATTTGATGCATGCCTTGTACAGAGAAAAAAAAAGCCAAATAAAAACTCTCCGATGCTTTTACAGAATGGGTAGTCTGTCTTTCCCTGTTTTTTCATTTCTTGGGTATAGTTCCTTTGGCAGTAGAGCAATGAATACAAAGTCCCTCATATAATTTTCCTGGCAGAAAGGAATAAATGATTTACTAATGCTTTGACTCTCAAACGATTATTAATTAGCACAAATGAATAACTGAATTGTACTTCACTAAAAGGGGAAAATATCATGGCAGATGATTCAGTTAATGTGATCCAAATTATCTTACTAAAAAATATTTGTAAGAAGTTTAACCCTGATGAACTTGGTGGGGGGTTAACCAGACCAGAGCCAGAGCCACAGACTTCTAGTTCTTCCATTTTCCACCTGTGCTTCAGTATGGCCTGCTCAAAAGCAGTGGACCAGAGAGGAAGTGCAAAATCTACTGCACATTTCAGCTCTCAGCAATGAGGGAGGGAGTGAGGTAACAAGCTGACCAGTTTTGCATCAAATTAAAATTAACCAAAAATCCAAACCCTTTGAGTTTGACCTGTAGCCAGATCCTGACTGAAAACTATGGGCAAACTCTGAGAACCGCACATACAGCGAATAAGCAACAATAAAATCAGCCATGATTTTTGTTTCTCTTGAAAAATCTACTGCTTTCTTTCAGTCAGCTTCAGTCTGCTTTAATAATACCACAATATTTTCAGTATGTCAGGAATTGGAGGGGCTGCAACTTTTCCCATCTTAGCAAAAACTGTTGTTCATAGTCATCCTCTCCCATAATACAGTGACACAAGACATCTTATGTACGTGTAAAGGGCAATGTATCTTTCCAAAAATTTAAACAGCAGAAGTCCAAAAAGTCAAACCAGTCATGAAATTTTAAGAAACACTTCGGATCTACAGGAAATTAGAGGCAGAATTTACACAGAGGACTGTGAATAATACTAATACACCACAAAATTAAAAAGTCACACTAAGACAAGCAATTTTGGACAGTAGAATTTACTGTTTAGGAGACTGGGTCTTTTTGCTAAAATAGTTTGATATTAGCCTGGAGAATGTCTTTTAGCAGTGGTATTTTCAGCATTTTACAGATGGTGTTTGACCATGGGTGTGGATTTATTCCTTGGCAGATTGTCCTGGAAATGAAAGACAAGGTACCACCTTCAGTTCTTAATTATGTGTTGCATACCTAACCTATTTTGACTCTTTTCTGTAGATCAGTTCTTAGAGAGAAATAATGTTTGCCTTCTTCACAAGAGTGTGACACATCTTTATATACAAAAACACACTAAGTTCTTCAGATGAGAGGCACTTGAAAGTGTATGTAATGAGAGTTCATGAGTTGGATCCAGCTCATACAATATAGGCAACTAACTTGCAGGTTAATGCTGGCATCATTTAATTGACAACATTCCCTGTGTAGTTAGGTCTCAATTTGTACAGAAGCAGGTTTTTAAAGCCTCCTAGGGTGGGGATCTTCCTTGATTAGCATTATGCTTCAACATTACATGGAAAGATATTCTTCTGAAAGCCTTGCAAGACATCTCCTTCATGTTCACTGTTGACATCTCCTTCATCATCACTGTTGATGAACAGTTCAGTCACAGAAAGACAGCTTTGCCTGGTGCTAAAACCACAACACAATTTCACTGTTTCCTAGATGGACAGGATGAATCTTACCTAGCATTTTTGAACACGGACAAAGAGAACTGCTAAGTCTTTGAAGGTTCATCTGTGAGTTGCACTGATCACAGCTGAGACATGACAAGCAATAGGACCTAGGATATATAATTTTTCTGTAGTTGAGTCCAAAAGTGAAAAAAAAAACCTCATTTGAATATTCAAAGAAAAGACTTGAAAAAAAATAGCAGCTTGTTCTATTTGATCATTGAACTCTTCACTTCATAGGTAGATGATGCAATAAGAAAACTCTCCCTATAATTGTGGTAGTGCAGTCTTAGCTCTTTTAAGCTTATTGGCTCATGTGTTATGGGAGTCAAAATATGCTTCCCGTTTTAGCATTTAATCTCAATAGTTTAGGACAACCGCAGTTTTTTAAGTGTATAATTCATCTAAATTCCTCATGAAAGTTTTCAGCATTTCATGGCCATCTGAGTTTACAACTCCCTCGATGAACTTTGCAGTCTACTAAAATCTTATGAGAACAACCCTCCATATGGCTCCATACTTCCCATCTCCCAGATCAGATAACTTCTGCTGCATTTTTTGGGCAACATTGTCCAAATTCTCAATTATTCCTCTGTTCAGAGGTCTACCCCTCTGTTTAGAGGACAGTTTGGCTTTCAGCAGTGACATAAATTTATCACAATAATAATGCACATTAATTTATGGGCATCCATGCCTGAACGATATTGGGCGTCTTAACAAAAACAGCTAAAATGTAAAAAGCTAAAAAGCAAACAAAGGCAAAAGGCTTATAAAAAGAGAACTTTGAAGCCAAGAGCTCAAAATCCCAGCACAACAAAACAGGAAAGGAAATGAGAAAATCAAAAGCTTTGCCCGCAAATGTGTTCTGGCATATGCGGGAGACAACGCGTTCCTGAGGCGAGGGAGGAAACCAACTCTTTTGACCCTCCAAGTGGAATGGGTAATGACCAGCACCATCAGCTTGAATTGCCAAGGAAGGACACAGCTGCTGAAAGTGGCTTCCTCTTACCTCAAAACAAAGAATTTCATCGGAAAAGCCACATTATCCTTAAAGTTATGTTGTTTGCCTTCATTTCCTTTAAAAGGTTCACTGGAAAAGCCTCTTTGTTTTTTCTTCCATTTGTTTGAAGAAATGGTACATTATTTCTCACCTGGTAGCGACAGTCCTACAGTGTTTGAGGTTACATTAGTTTGTTTTGGAGAACGGTCATCATCAGTTTTAAGAAAAATACACGTGATAGGTTAATTAATCTTGAAGGACTCTTCACCAGCTCTTTTCCTATTGATCTTACTATTTCTGTACCTTAAGTGGCTGATCTGTGAAGTGAAGATACTGATCTGGTCCAATGGAAAATGCAATAGATGTTAAACATCTCCTTGTTTCATTTACCTCTGCATAATGAAATTCTAGTTGCAGCATAGATACCTGCCTTGTAGCACACTACCCACTTCTGTTCTGCCATGGTCCCCTCCAGTCCTTGTTGGGGTTTGCATCTTTTCCTCAGTATATACTAATTGGAACAAAGTTCTTTACTGGAGGCTTTAGGTCCCCTTTGAAGGAGCCAATAGCAATTAAGAAAAGAAAAATCCTCTGAAACTACTTTAAAAAATTGGGCTTTTGGTTTTTCAGTCTGTAATTACAACATCAGTTCCCTTTTATGCTTTTAAATTACAGAGAAGCAAGTTGTCCTGTTTTCTGATGTTTTATTACTTTAAATTACTCAGTGGCTTTGCGGGCACAGAGTAACTGAATATTTTTGGTGGTGTTACATAGGCGACGCCTTCCCCATTAGTTCTTGTGTTTCTTCCTCACTCCCTAAGGCTTGCTTCAGGGGGAATGAAAATTAATTTACTTCAAGATAAATAGTAATAAAGAATGTCCCCTTTTTCATAGTTTAGACAGTTTGAAAAAAAGTCTTAAAAATCTGCACATCGTTTCAAGCAGAGGCTTTGTGTTAACCAATATTAAACTGGCTCTGTTCTTGTTTCATAACATAATTTTCCGGGTAGTATTGCAGCATGCTTGGCATGGGTCTTGTCACAAGGAACAAGATATGGCCCCTGGGCCAGTCAGCCTAAAACATTACCCCCACTTACCCCTACCAGTGTCCCAGCTTGGCACCCACACATTACACATGTGGGCCTCAGTCCAGCTGTGACACTTGCACAGAGAGAGCTTCTTCTGCTGGATCCAGCCATGGTCTGGAACAACACTCTGGGATGGTTTTAGAAGTGGCAAGGATCACTGATCCTTGTTTCATTCAAGGTTAGTGTGCTTAACTTTTGAAGCTCTTGCCTTCTGCTATTATTTTCTCCCCATCTCTTCAGTGCAGGAGCGTCTGTCTTAGAGTTTTTCCCCTTAACATGAAGGACATGGCTTTCAAACAGACCGTAGAATAATAGAATAACAGAATCATTGAAGTTGGAAAATACCTCCAGTATTATCAGGTCCAACCATCAGCCCATCACCACCATGCCAACTATACCATGTCCCTACCTGCCACATATACATGTTTCTCAAATACCTCCAGGGACAGTGACTCCACCACCTCCCCGGGCAGCCTGTTCCAATTCATTACAACTCTCTCAGAGAAGAAATCTTACCTAAAATTCAGTCTGAATCTCTCCTGGTGCAGCTTGAGGCCATTACCTCTCAGTCTGTCATCAGTGCACAGTCTGCACTAGCATTTGTCTCTCTGAGTCATTACACCACAGAGGGACTGGGTAGCAAAAGTCATGTTGGCAATGGAAAAAAACGGATGATGCCTTCATGCTTAAATATTTTGTCACCACACCCCTTGGGAATCTGCACTCTCCTGGTAGAGCAGGTGGCAAATTCCCTGAGCATCCCTCCCACTGGTTCACTGCACTGGATAGAACAGGGCATTAAACACAAGTCTGCTCAAACGTGTGATTGTGATGCCTGCCGGTCTTACTGAACCACTGTTCTCTGCCATGTACTTTCTGATTTTTGAAGCCACTTCTTTATAAGCCTCCTTACAAGCCAAGTGGTCATAGACAGTGTTGCTCAAATGCAGCCACAGGCCCATAGCCATGAAATTGTGCCTGTTCATGACTTCTTTGCCAATACAGGAAACGAGCAGCATAGATTTGTCACGTAAAGAATTGTCTCAATTTACTACTTGGTTCAAATAAAACATTAAGAAATTCAGAGATTCTAATTTCTAAATATTTTCTACAATAACTCATGGCTTAATATTTATTTATGGATCTGTAACTGTTTTGATCCGTTTCTGCTGTTTTCTGCCCAAGCTGTTCTGTTGTACCTGGAAGAAGATCCAGCCAGACCACTGACTTGAGTAAAGTCTAGGACTGTCTTTGGATCCCAGACTTGCCAGATGGCAAACAGGAACACTTTCCATCACTTTCAGATTTTAATTTAGTTGGGCTATAGCACTTACTTGAATTTACAAGTTTCACACCAAATTACTAACTTGCTCATTTGTTGTCAGGCCTCCTTATTCTACTAATTTTATTTTGATTTTGAAATTATTTTTCTTTGGATTATTGTACTCCATTTAGAATAATAGCAGTAAATACAGAGGTACTTGATGTAAGTTCTGCTTCCTCCCCTCACTAACTTAATTCAGCCTCACAGAAACAGGTGCTGGATGAAAACTAATCCGATCTTTGTTACATGCAAGTTAGGAAAATCTGATAGGCTGTGGAATTCCATTTTTTTCTGAGATTATTAGAATTGTATTATGAATGATATTGCACTATGTTGAATCATATATTATTTGTAATGTGCTTTTGATTGCCTTTGTATGACTAGATATGTGGTTGAACAAGTTTCATATATTTTTGTGTTGTGGAGCAGAGCAATAAAAAGTGAAAGTAGCAATCATTCTCCATGGTATCTTTAATAAAATTGGATTTTTCCTTTGAGATCCTCAAGGAAAAATCACTATTCTCAGTATATCTGTCTCACTTCAGAATAAAAAGAAAAAAAAAAACCACCAGAAAAAAAGCAAACAACAATCAAATGCAAAACACCTTCAGGTCATTATGGTCCACTGTTACAAAACTGGGATTAAATTTTGGCCTGAATAGCAATTGTTCAGTCCATTGTAGAAAACAAGAAAAATGAGAGTGGTTTCACAGCTGTAGGTAGGGGAAACATTTAAATTTTGGCCTGAGGAGTTTGCACAGGTGAGCATCCCACCACAGTGATCAGAGACTCTGTAAGCAGCATTCTGCAAATGGGGATGATGCCAAATATGTGCTGCACATTCACACACACTTACCCTGATGAGCACAGTTGGGCTATTTCAGCAGAACTGAGAAGCAGCCATTGAGTAGGGAGGCAAACATGACAAAGGACTGAGGTTAAGATGTGTGGGGTTCACCTGGGCTTGGACACCAGCTCTGCAAATATGTACCTGGGTTTCACGTCTAGGAGGAAAAATGACAGTGGGTGGGTGGGACAGGAGGAGAGGGAATGCAGATGGGAAGGCCAGGACTAAAATTAGCAGCATAGAGCATCCTCAGGCTGTGTGGGTAAATTTATAGGGCTTGGACACCGGTACATGGTTGTTTCCACAAAACTAGTGGCATGCAGCCATTGAGGCACCAAGTCCGTGGAGAGACTGTTTTGGTTTCGGCTGGGATGGAATTGTTTTCTTCAGTGCCTGGCATGATGCTATGTTTTGATTCTAGGAGAAAAACAACGTTGATAACACACCGATGTTTATAGTTGCTGCTAAGCAGTGTTGCAGAGAGCCAAGGCTGTCCTCAGTGAAGGGCCCAAAGAGCTGGGAGGGGTCAGAATTAGGACAGCTGACTTAAACCGGCCAAAGGCATATTCCTTAACACATGACATCAAACAGAAGGATTTTTGAAGGGGGTGGGAGTTCATCTCGCTCTTCCACTGCTCAGAGTCTAGCTGGGATCAGGTAGGGGGTAGTGAGCAATTGCTTGTGCATCACTTTTTATACACATTCATATGTACATGTATTTGTCATAATCATCATCACATTTGCATAGGTCTCTTTCTCAAGCTTTGATGATTCATCCCTCCTGTGGGCAAAGTTTGAGGCATGGAGGGAGTTTGATCTGTGAGCTGGAGTGGGCACGATCGTGCATGCCATGATGTTGTCAAGCAGGGGGTCAACACACTCCTATCTATCTGTCAGAGACCTAAATGACTAATTATTACCTGAACCACCTTTGTTAATGTTGTCAGCTCCTCCAGTTCAACATCCAAGGAAAGCTACCACCTTTATACCCATGGGTGGCATGCAATCAGTACCCACTTGCATGGAGCCTTAGAGATGTGGCTGGGCCACCAGCAACAACACCACTAGGAAAGCTGAGCGTGACCCAGAGAGGCACGGCATGGTCTCTGGGCTTTTTCTGCTGAATTTGTTTCAAAGGGATATGGGAGAGAAAAGAAAATGCAGCAGCTACTGATAGGATAAAAGGCCTCCCAGGAGATGTCTGACTTCTTGAGTTTGATGTAGAGCCATGTTCACTTCTACTGCAACTAGGAAATGCACATTATCAGGCAAAAAGTGCAATACCATGATCAGAAACAGGACAGAAAAGATGACCTTCCTCTACTTCACATCTTTACATCTTTAATCATGCTAGGGCAGTTCCAGGTATTGTGGCTCAGAGAGCAGCTGAGGCATCATCTTCAATCTAGCTGAATGATTACGTGGATTATGTTGTGTTCTAGTTGAATGATTACCTGGGCTACGAAGTCCCTCAAGAGCAACCCAGGTATTCTCAAGTACAAGTGGACAGTAATTGCTTGACAAGGGAGCGTGTAATTTACAGCCTCATCAGTCATAGATCAGACAGTATTTCCATAAAAAATAAAAATGTTTTGGTCTGTTGAGAAACAGAATCTGCAAGAGTGCATTTCTTTAATGGAGATTCGCTCAGTCCGGTAGCGGAGTGGGAACCAATTGCCAAAGATACTGGAGGACAGAAATGAATACAGATAGGAACTTTTGTTAATCATCACTGTATTTTCCCAAAGTAATTCTGGGTTCCTTTTTCTCCTCAATAGCACTCCTTTTGCTTACAGAGTTTGTAAGAGAGGAAGTATTGCTTGTTAAGGTGACTATGGAAAAATTTTAATTTTCCCAGGTTTCTGGGAGGAGCCATAAGCTAGTGTGCTTGTTAGCTGTAGCAGAAATCCCTTGGTATTTGCACCTGTTCACAGTTACGGACTGAACACATAAAGGTCATGAGAAATGTTTAGTCCCCTCAGCCTCTTGGGCAGACAGAGAAAATGTGGAGATGGGAACCTTGCTACACTGCTGCGTAAACATGGATAACAATGAGAATAACTTCCCCACCTGAGGTATTTTACTCCATCAGTTACATTTAGAGTTACCGTACAACACGTACATGTGTGTTTGCATACACCACAGTTAATGGCTAAGTCAAGTAACATGGTGCTTCAGTAGCAGTCTCGTGTTTGGTTCAGAAGATTACAAGCATTCCATATCATTTTCCACCATTGTGCAGGTGTATTGCACTGTAGGCAAAGGATATTACATGAATATTACAGATGATGTTAACACAGTGGTTTTCTTTTACAAAGAAGAGTATTCTGAAAAAAAGGATGAGATGTGTCACATCTATTATTAATGCAGCACCTTCTCTTCCTTTAGGTTGTTATCCCACTGATTTCAGTAACACTGATGGTGACTGATAATAAGAGCATAAAAAATCCCATTGTATTTTGTTAGTTATACTTTTGGTATGAAGATTCAAGGAAAATGATTCAGGCTACTTGCAAGAGGATACTTGTAGGTGAGTATGACATGCCACAAAAAAAAAAACAGCATTGTTCTCCATGATATTTCTGAAATACATTTTGGATTGGTGTTCAGACCAGTGTCTCATCTCTGACAGAGACACAGAAAGGGAGAAACTGGCCTCCAGTACTTGGAGCATCTCTTGATTCCAGTGTGGTTGAAGTATTAGAAGGACGTAAGTGTACAGAAGGATGCACCTTTGTATCTTTTCAAAGAGAAGTTTTGACATGCTCTGAAATGGAGGGAGAAAATCAGATTGAAGAAAAAAAAAAGTCCTTTCTTATGAAACTAATACATATTTGTTTTGCATGATGGCTCAAAACATGATTTTGTGATCAGAATTTCATGGAGTATTAGTTGGTGTAGACTACGTAGACTGTGAACATGCTTTGACTGTCAACAGGACAAAAAAAAGAGTGTGTGGAGAACTTAATTTTTCCAGATCCAGGGAAGTAACAGAATGTCAGCAGCTCAGAAAACAGTTGTGTTGGTCTTTTTGCTGCAACACTTTGGTTCTTTCAAAAATTCAGGCAGAATTGGATGACATAAACAGAGCAGAAAAGGAAGGATGAAACAGATGAGTGAAAGAAGGAAACTGCAAAAGGCTCTAAGTCATTGTTTGGTATCTTATGAGGAAACAAAGCTTGAGGTCTACTTTCATCTGAACAGCTGGTTACAGGGCCCACTTGCTTCTCTGAGCAGTCAGGTGTGGATGTTGTAAGGAATTAATGCAGAAGAAAATATGGTGGAGCCGACGGACAATCTTGGCTCTTTCAGAGAAAGCAAGATTCTGTCATGGTGAATAGATGGATTGTCATTTGCACCAGAAGAAAAAGTAAGAAAATTCTGTTTTGCAAAATGGTGCTGTAACAATCTATTTATATTGCTGCGCAGGCATGTGGAATCTGACAACTGCAATCAGTACTTCACCTGGAGGTGAGTACAATTGTACAAGTGCAAAACATAGTATCATGACCTCTGTGTGGTTTGGTTGTCAGAAAAACTGACTGGGTTACCTTTTGGCTGAGAAATATGCAGACATAACCAACTCAGTCTAAGATAAGAACAAAATCTTAAGTTGCACTACATTTCTTGAGGGCATCTCAATAGAATAGAAATGAACATCACTACTAATTGGCAGCTATGCCATTAAGTTCAATTGAAATTAATTCAGTTCTTTGTGAAACACACTGTGTAAGGACTTCCTAGCTAAAAAGACTACATTAGTAACATCAAGGCAGATATAAAAGCTTTGTCATCAAAAATATGTCTAGCTCTTGGCTCTCAGTGTATGCAATTTCTGAAGTCTCGCATTCTTAGGTAAGAATAATTTAAGCTGTAGTCTCACATTTGTTGCTGATTTGAGTTCTGTTCTTGTATAGAAAAGATGTTTAATCCCTGAGTGGCAGTGTGTGGTCGGCACCATGAACAACTGCTGGGGAAGCTTCTATGAGTATAATAGGGATGTGTTAACAGCGTCATTTTGCACAGCTCAAACTTTATTTGAATGCTAGTCATTCACAAGGAGGTAATTAATTCATAATTATGGAGGGTACTGAAGTTTTTTAATGTTCTTTGCTGAAATGAAATACCATAATTCAACACCTTGGAGCTCAGGGAGCTCATGTGAGACACGGCAGCTTTGATGACATCTGTATTTTACATTCAGACTATGGTCTCAAAGCTTATTCTTCCCCATTGTAAGTGCCTTCATGATGCATTCTTGGCTTTCCTAAATCAGGGTTCTTGTTCTCTCCTTTTGGAGTTATTTTTCTTCATATCACATGGGATATGCTTTCTGGAGCCAAGAACTTTACTGTGGCTCTCTCATACCTGAGATATGTGCCTTGACAAACAGGCTGTTGTGGAGACTGAGCCGGCTGTTTTCACTGGAATGTACAGGTAGGTTCAGCAAAATTCTTCCTGAGGAAACTGGCACACAGGCTCCCACTAAAATAGGATGGTTTTGACAAATACACACTTTCTAACAAAATGGAAAATTCCATGCCGGTCCTCTACTTGCAGATTTGCCACTTAAGTACAGTTTGCTTGAGAAGACAGGGCAGTACTGTCTGACAACTTACAAAAATCTCAAAAAATAGTATGAGAACAAGAAAGCAAAATGCAGATGCACTCATAACACACAAAGTCAATGGCATTGTAGCATCAGCAAGACAAGGTTAAATGTTACACTTCTGACTGAACTTCATTCTCATTTCAACTGAACAAAATCACAGTACTCATCTGTTCCCACCCTTTTTTGTCAGGAATCTTTTTGCAACCATTTGGTGAACAGATCCTCTGATTGTTCTGCATCAGGTAGGTCCGATTTCCAATACAATTTTCTTTGTTTTTCTTCTCCCCTTGCATCAAAGGCTACCTACATTCTGAACATCCATGCAGTCATCTCTGAGGATAAATTTTATGTTGAAGGGAAATATGAGGAAAGAGAGCTTCAAGAAAAGGCCGCACTCCTCCTTCACATTACAAATCTTTCCAGTATATTTTCCTTTTCTCTTGCCTGACCCCACTGTTATAATCTGCAAATGATCTTCAAGGGCTATGCAAAGCACTACAGCAAAAGAGCAAACAATTGGAGGACTGTTTAATTTGGAAACAAATAAGAACGGACAGCCAGGTAAAGGACACCTTATTTGCCTTCTTGCAAGAACAAGGAGATATTCAATCATATTTAAAGCAATGTAGTGTAAATCCTACCAAAGGGAAATGATTTTATATTATGCAGAAGCAGTAATGCACAGCCACAGGATTTAAGTAAAGCCAAGGTCAATAGGAATAATGAGGGAATTCAGCATTTGTATGAGTAATAAGACTATAAAATTATGTCTGATGGGAATTTGTGTTTTGTTAAAGAAACATTAAAACAGCATGTTTTTAAAAACCATCCAGGGGTGTTATTAAATATAGCTCATAAATGAAGCTGGTGAGAAATGTAGGAAAGACTAAAATACAGAAAGGGTGAGGAAAGTGATCTAGTTCTTTTCCAATATGTGAGCCTGGAGACAGGACAGGACACAGCTCCAACCTCCTCACATCCACCTAAACTATGTGTGCTGACCAAAGATCAGGCAAGAGCTGCTCAGTCAGACTGTGCTGACCCATGGCCACTGTGGAGGGATTCAGTCCAGACAAGGTTGTACCTACTGTGGCCAAGGGAAGAGGAGCACAGAATCATAGAATCATAGAATGGCCTTGGCTGGAAGAGACCCCAAGGATCACCAAGCTCCAACCCCCCTGCCACATACAGGGCCACCAACCTCCACACTTGACACCAGACCAGGCTGCCCAGGGCCCCAAACAACCTAGCCCCAAACACCCCCAGGGATGGACGGGGCATCCACAGCCTCCCTGGGCAGCTCTTCCAGCATCTCACCACTCCCTCCATAAAGAACTTCCTCCTGATATCCAACCTAAATCTTCCCTCCTTCAACTTCAAACCGTTTTCCCTTGTCCTGCTATTATCTACCACAGAATCACAGAATCACAGAACGGCCAGGGTTGGAAAGGACTTCAAGGATTGTGAATCTCCAACCCCCTGCCACAGTCAGGGCCACCAACCTTCTAGACCAGGCTGCCCAGGGCCCCATCTAACCTGGCCTTTAACACCTCCAGGGATGGGCATCCACAACCTCTCTGGGCAGCCTGTTCCAGCACCTCACCACTCTCTCTGTAAAGAACTTCCCCCTGATGTCCAACCTAAATCTCCCCTCCCTCAACTTAAAACCATTTCCCTTTTTCCTGCAGTTATCAACCCTTTCAAAGAGTTGATTCTCCTCCTGTCTGTAGGCTCCCTTTAGGTACTGAAAGGCTGCAGTGAGGTCACCCCACAGCCTTCTTTTCTGCAGGCTGAACAAGCCCAGCTCCCTCAGCCTGTCTTCGGAGGGGAGGTGCTCCAGTCCCTTGATCATGGCTCTCCTCTGGACCCTCTCCAGCAGCTCCCTGTCTTTCTTGTACTGGGGGCTCCAGACCTGGACACAGTACTCCAGATGGGGCCTCACAAGAGCAGAGTAGATGGGGACAATCACCCCCCTGTCCCTGCTGGCCACCCCTCTTCAGATGGAACCCAGGATACCATTTGCCTTCTGAGCAAATCCATCAAGACCCCCATGTCCTTCTCTGCAGGGCTGCTCTCAAGGACCTCTCCTTCCAGTCTGTATGGATGCCTGGGATTCTTCTAGCCCAAGTGCAAAACTTTGCACTTTGCTGTGTTGAACCTCATCAGGTTCACCTGAGCCCACCTTTCTAGCCTCTCGAAGTCCCTCTGAATGGCATCCCTTCCTTCTGCCGTGTCCACTGCACCACTCAGCTTGGTGTTGTCAGCAAACTTGCTGAGGGTGCACTCGATTCCATCATCGATGTCATTGATAAAGATGTTAGAGAGCATCGGTCCCAAGACAGACCCCTGGGGACTCCTCTCATTACTGGCCTTCACCTGGACATGGAGCCATTGATGACCACCCTCTGTCTACAACCTTTCAACCAGTTTCTTTTCCTTCGAGTAGTTCACCCATCAAATCCACATCCCTCCAATTTGGAGATAAGGATGTGGTGAGGGACCATGTCAAAGACCTTGCTCAAGTCCAGGTAAATGATATCAGTCGCCTTTCCCTTGTTCACCAATGCCGTCACTCCATCATAGAAGGCCACCAGATTGGTCAAGCATGACCTTCCCCTGGTGAAGCCATGCTGGCTGTCTCGGATCACACGCTCATTCCTCATGTGATCAAGCATGTGGTCCAGGATGATCTGTTCCATGATCTTCCCAGGCACAGAGATGAGACTCACCGGCCTGTAGTTCCCAGGGTTCTCGTTTTTCCCTTTCTTGTAAAGAGGAGTGACACGACCCTTCCTCCAGACATCCGGCACCTCACCTGACAGCCACAACTTTTCAAATATGATGAACGGCAGCTTGGCAACCACCTCAGCCAGCTCCTTCAGAACCCTGGGATGCACGCCATCCGGCCCCATAGACTTGTACACATTCAGTTTCATGAGGCAGTCTTGGACTTGCTCTGTTCTCACAGTGGGGGGGGATTTACCACCCCAGCCCCCACCTAGAGGTTTAGGGATGCAGGGCTCAGGGACATGAGAAGTACTGGAATCCTGGCCACCAGTAAAGACCGAGGCAAAGAACTCATTCAGTACCTCAGCCTTCTCTTCGTCTGATGAAGCCAGTTCTCCTTTTACATTTACCAAAGGAGGTACATTCACTTTGGCCTGTCTCTTCTGGGCAATGTACCTGTAGAAAGTCTTCCTATTGTTTTTCATGTACCACACCAAGTTCAGTTCCACCTACGTCTTGGCTTTCCTGATCCCACGTCTGCGAGTCCAGACGGCATCCCTGTATTCTTCCCAGGTGACATGCCCTTGTTTCCAGAGCTTGTACGCACCTTTCTTCACCCTCATAGAATCAATAAGACTGGTAAGACCACTAGGATTAAGTAGTCCAGTCAGCAACTCATCATCACCACACTACTATACCATGTCTGTGTGTCATCTACCCTTTTCTTCAAAACCTCCAGGGACAGTGACTCCACACCTCCCTGGGCAGCTTAATCCAATACCTTGTCACTTTTTCTGAGAATAAATTTTTCCTATTATCCAAAATGAACCTCCTCTGGCACAACTTAAAGCTATTATCTCTTGATCTACCACTAGTTACCTGGGAAAAGAGGCGACCTCCTACCTCACTATAATCTCCTTTCAGGTGGGAACATCTTTCATCACATTGGAGCACTGTGCTTTGTATCTCTTTGCCAGAAGACAGGATTTTACACATCTTAATAAAGAGAAATGCTAACAAAAGCTCCACAGTGTTGCTTTCTGTAACATCTTAAAGAGATGCTTCACTTGCTTTCTCATTCCATTCTAAATTTCATTTGTTATCCATGTAAACGGATTGACGTGACTTAGCTTGCTAATGAGGTCAAATCCCTTTATCCTAAATCTCTAGAAGCTTTTACTTTACGGAAAAAAAAGGCCTTTGTGAGAAATAATTTCTTTCTTAATTTATTTTTATCATTACTTTATCTTAATAACATAGTGAAAACATTAAAGCAATTTGAAGATATTTATTTAAATATGTTTTATTTAAGCAAATGAGGGATTTTCTTGTAAAATATGCTTACTGAAAATGAAAATATTAGGATTATTTAATAGCTGAATGAATTACAACAATGACATTATTCTGCATATATCTATAGCTTCAAGTGTGCACTCTGAATGTTGAGCTGAATGTAGACTGCGTTAGATCTGCATTAGAACTGCAGTATTTGAACTGAAGAATTTTGGACAGCAAAGTCCAACTAAGCCAAAATTTCACATTAGTAAAAAAAGTGACATGCTTAAAATAAAGCCAGGCTTTATTCACCTGTCTGCTTTAAGGCTGCTTTCGCACGTGTGTTAATGAAGTAGACAGTGCAGTCAGAATAACAAATGTTGTGAGTACTGGGTGTGTAACAGGAAGGAATCTTTATTTTTATTTTTTGTTCAGTGGAGAAAATAGAAAGATTTGCCCACCCTGATGCTAAAAATATAGAATAATTATCATCTGAGGCAAGTGCACTTCTGACCTAAGAATACATACATGCTTGTCTATTTTCAACTCCACTTTGTTATAATAAACAGATGAATTTTTCTTCAAACACAGACTTGAAAAGCAAATACAAGTGACTGATGAGGTAAAAAAAAAAAAAAAGTCCCAGATGTAGAGCAGAAGAGAGACCAGCTGCCTCCAACTCTTTACTACTGCTTCCACTGGTAGATGAGGGGTCCAAGACATGCCACAGTCTCTCTGCAGATAGTGGTATCAGTGGCAGTGGCCTCAGTGACATAGCTCTGCCTCATCTGTGGCATCTATGTTCCTGGACAAGGTTCAATATGTTTCATAGCATGGACGTACTTGGTTGCTTTCAAAGAATCACAGAGTCACATACAGCTACAAGATATGGTTTAGTGGCTTGTAGTAGCAATGGTGGAGGAAGGATGGTTGGACTAGATGATCTTGTAGATCCTTTCCAACTTCATGATTCTATGATTCTACGATAATGGCTGAGGTTGGCAGGGACCTCTTGTGTCCATCTGGCCCAACCCCCGCTCCAGAACTCAGAGCAGAGGGCCCAGGGCCGTATTCATGTGACTTTTGGAGATCTCCAAGGACGAGACTCCACAGTCTCTGGGCAACCTGTGGAGGAGATGGGAAAGCAAACACAGAAGTTCTGGTGTACTCATAGGCACTGAGGTAGATCTGAAAGCCTGGACCCAAGAAGTGTGCCAGAATCAAAAGGTGGATCAGATCCTGGATATGGGTCCAACCTCAGCTCTTTTTAAATGTCACCTCTTCTGAAGTCTTTCGTCCTTACATCATTCCTCACCCTCTAATCCAGTGCCAAAGGAAGAAGGACAAATTGCACTCCCCAAGTATAAAGGTCCCTTTTTACTTAAGGCCATATGAATGCATATAGGCTGCGAAGCAGGAACATCAGCAGTTATTAAGGAATGAAGCCCTGTCTTCCAGAAGGGGCTAAATAACCAATTTCCTCCAGGAATGCTCTTTTCAGAATTTCCATAGAAGTTACAGTTATTCGTTTGCGCCGCAGAAAAGAGCTACGCTTCTAAGAAACAATCTTAAACAATGTCAAATAAAAGCTGCTTTCACTGCCAGTTGAATACAAATCAAGTAGTTTTTGTCTGAAAAAAAAAGATGGATAACCCAGTCCAGGTGAAAAAAAATGAAGTGAACGTAATCACTCCAAAACCCGACTGTTGTTTTGCTTGGTAAGAAAATCTCCTTTCAATACCTTCTGCCAACTCTCTTCAAAGTTTGGCTTCTCTTCTGAAGAGACGCAGAATTGCAGGCAAAATCCCTCTTACTTTGCAACTTTGGGCCCTGTTTGTTTTGGACGTTGCGATCTATGTATTTGACTCACTAAGCTGACTCTGTGAAGGGGCTGTGCACAGCTGTCCCACACAGACCCACCTGAATGCACAGAAAGACATGGACACAACAGGGCAGAAAGCAGGATGAGGACCTGTAGAAGTCAAATGTGTCATAATGCAGCTAACTGGGCATCTTTAAAAAAGAGGATCTAAGCCAAGGGGGTAGCGAGGAAAACCATAAATGCTGGCTTCATTTAATAAACCACTTGCTCCCCATTTTGGTCCCCACCATCGTCTCTGGCAGGAGGTGGGGGCAATTAACAGAAGAGAGCTGCTGCAGCCAGGAACACAGGGATGCTTTCAGCCCCCATTTTCTCTTGTCTTTCTTCATAGCAGGCAGTTTTAGGCCAGTACATTGTGTCCTTCATACACAGAGGAATTAAGCAGTTCTGTTCCTGCCCTGCAAATTGCCTGTGACAGTGCCTGCTAAAGGAAATGTTTTCTCTTTCACTTCAATCTCAGAAAATATATCCACAATATGTATACACAATGAAAGATAACATTTATTTTCTGTCCTCCAGTCTTCTAAGCAATCCAATCCAACCATTTGATGTATAATCAGAAACACATGACTTAATTATTTCTGAAGGTTTAAGTACACTTTATTTCATTTTTTTTCTGATGTTGCAGACATACACAGTTTTGTGGAACCATTCCACCCACTGTATTCAAGTGGAGTTGCCTTCCATTAAATCAGTCCAGCTCTTTTATGTTTAGAAAATAAAAACAATGGATTGCTCTCTGTCTCTCTCTTTTTAAATTTTAAGTCCTTGAAGTTGAGCATATTACATTTTCTCTCCTTATTTTTTTTTTTTTTTTATTTCTTGGCTGGGATGAGGGGAACGGAATTACCTGCTTAACTTAAAATAAATGAGTCTCTTCAGAAGCAAAATTTCAGCTTAACCCCTGGCTTTGCATGTAAGAGTTCTTTCAGATTTTCCCATGTGAACGATATAAATCCATTGACTTTCTCTGAGGGGGGCCCCTCAGCTCTTCCAGACAGAATAAGGGGAAGTCATGCATGGCCAGAACACCAGAGGTTTTGCCTCCCAGCAGCAATGGCCCTTCCAGGGCTGTGGGAGTGGAGCAGAGCATTGGCCAGATGTGTGCAGACAGTGCACAGCTGAGACAGAGCTCACTCCCCAGCCTTGTTTAAGCAAACCCAATGCCTAATCCTTCTGAGCACAAAGGTGTTGGGCTGAGCAGCAAGACGTGAAGTGTTAGCTGTAGTTGACATAGAGAATATGAAGCACTTCACTTCAAGTACACTGATATTGGTTTAATCCTCTTTTAAGAGGAAACAAAACTCATGTCTCAAGAAAACACTGGAGAAGTGACTGTCAGTACTGAGGAAGCCTTGGTAATATGAATTCGCAGACTGCTTCTCCTAGTGACAACCATACCCTGTGGTACCACAGGCCCAGCACTGCCAGCCAGTCGAGGGAAGGGGTTGTCCTGCTCTGGTCTGTGCTGGTGCAGCCTCAGCTCGAGCACTGGCTGCAGTTTTGAGTGCCACAATATAAGAAGGACAAAAAACTATCAGAGAGCATCCAAAGGAGAGCCACAAAGATGGTGAAGGGTCTATAGGGAAAGACACATGAGGAGAGACTGAAATCCCTGTGTTTGTTCAGCCCAGAGCAGAAGATCTGAAGAAAGGCCTCATGGCAGCTACAGCTCTTCACAGGGAGCAGAGGGGCAGCGTTGAGTGACTGATGGTGTCATTACTGGTGACAAGATGTGGTGTCACCACTATGGGCTGGAGTCAAATTGCAGTCCATGAAGTGGTGACACGACTTCACCATTGAAGAAAAAGTTCGACACACCCCTCAACAACTAAAGTGATGTGCACTGTCCTCTGGGATAGGAAAGCGGTGATTCTTCTGGATTTCCTGGGACCCGGACAAAACATCAGCTTGATCCAGAGTTAAGCCAGAGAAGAAGTCTGTCCTTCTCTTGCAACACAGTAACACAAAATCCAATACCAGTTTGAAGACTGTGGAGTACAGCACAAGCCTGGGCGGCACTGTCCTAGCACACCCACTGTACAGTCTGCATTTAGCACTTCCTGACTTCCGTCTCTTGGAGCCAATGGAAGATGGACTGCATGGGCAACATTTGCCTATATAGGATGCTGTCATAGCAGTTTTGAAACAGTGGTCACCTCTGACAGTGCAGATTTTTATAAGCACAGCACGCAGGCTCTTATTCACCACTGGTAAAATACATAGCTTCTGGTGGCGGCTGTGTTGAGAAATAGTGTTTTGTAGCTTTAGAATTTGCTCTGTCAAATAGTGTTTTTGTGCTCTTTGCATCTCCTGTATTTTCCACAGAAATAAAAGGAGGTACTACTTTCAGAGCGACCCACATATGAAGCCTCCTGAGATCTTCTGGTCTAGCCCACAGTGCAGCTCTAGCCACCCGATAGCTAATTTGCTACTATTTTCTTATTATTCATGGCCTCCTACCATTGGTGGAGCTGCAGCAGCATGAGGAATATGCCCAGGTAAGGGTGCTGAGCCCAGCTGCTCTTACAATTTCAATAAATGAAATAAAACTCCAAGTCAATACAGGCAGCCATGCAACACCAATTTGGAGCAAGACCACAATCAGGTCTCCACTGAAAGATTAAATTTCTCTTCACAGTGAAATTCACAAAAAAAAGTGCTTGCAGAAAAACTTGTAGACCAGACTTAAACCAGACACATGAGCATAGCTCAGAGATTCTTTGGGCAATCAGGTGCCCGTCTCTGTGGGCTCAAAATTCCCCTTCATCACAACCATTGAACAGTCTCCTGGAGGGAGAAATGAGCAGCCAGTGGAGCTGAAATCTGAGCTTCCACAAGAATTTCTCTGGTTGTTGCTGTTTTCAGGATTGAAATGGCTGTGAGACATGGAGTGGGGCGTCTGGGAGGACTCCCAGCACTGCGGTTATTGCTTGGGTCATCCCAAATGGTATGGTTGCGTTAGAAAGAAATTGCAGTCGTTACTCCTCAACCCATCTTTCCAGAAGCAAGAAGATTTTCCTACTCTGAATAAACACTGAAATAGCATTTTTCAGTATAATTCTTCATCTGAAGACTACAGCTGTCATACTGCAAGCATTTCCTCTAGCAGCAGTGGGTATCTGCGCTGGCAGTGATGCAGATTGGCTCTATTTTACTTGCCTGTGGCAATCTTTTTTTTTTTTTTTTGCTCATTTTTTTAGAGCTTTTACAAACCCAATAGAAGCAAAATGAGAAGAACTACTAGCATAAACCTTAAAGCATAATTGACAAGAAATGTGATACGCAAAACTACATTTCATGGGGTTGAAATCGCCTTATCCTTCTGCCCATGAGCTATAAGAACGGACACAACAACGAACACCACACCATACATCAGATGCCCTCCACAGAAGCAATTTTCTAACATATTCATTACAGATCAGTACTTTCTCCTCCATTTCAGTTTTTTGTTTGTTTGTTTGTTTGTTTGTTTTTTTCGCAGAGAAATGAGGATGATGTGATTTTCAAAGTCTGACTATAGAAAAAGGAGAGGAAAAGAGCTAGAGCACCTCCCCTATTGGGATAGGATGAGAGACCTGGGGATCTTTAGAAGAGAAGAGAAGGCTGTGAGAAGATCTTATAGAGGCCTTTCAGTACCTGAAGGGGGCCAACAGGAAAGCTCGGCAGGGACTTTTTATAAGGGCATGTAGCTACAGGATGAGGGGAAATGGCTTTAAACTCGAGGAGGGTACATTCAGAGTAGGCAGGCTGGATGGGGCTGTGAGCAACCTGGTCTTAGAGGTAGGTGTCCCTGTCTATAGCAGGAGGTTGGAACTAGATGATCTTAAAGGTTCCTTCCAACCCAAACCATTCTGTGGTTCTGTGATAAGACTCTGTTCAAGGCTTTAGACCCACCGTTTAAAATTTAATACTTAAATTATATTCCTCAGGCACACCACAGAAAACTGAATGAAACATATGCAGATCAGCTAAATACTTATACTAAAACTGAGTCTAAACTCACCCTCCTTACAGCCTTTAATCACAAGAAAACACAAAGTCCTCCTTTCCTCCCTCTTGCTTTCCTACTTCTACAGCTTTCTTCCTCCTTCCTGAGGTGAGCTCCCGACAGTGATAGCAGGGCTGTGCTCCGAGCCACCAGGACCTGTGAGTCAGCATCCTTTCCCACAAGGCTCAGTAACTGGGATTTTTCAGGAAAACAATGCCAGCTTGTTATGTCTCAATGATTTGGGGTTTCTTTTGGAAAACACCTTACATTCAGAAGATGAAAAAAACGCACCACCTAGAACTTTGTAGGTGAGCCAAGGACCCAGTGTCTCCCCAAGGGACACCTTACCAAGACAGTTCTAAAGTGCTCAGGATGGGGGGAAATGACTCCATCTCCCTCCATTCATTTCTGAATACTACCTGCTGAACAGAGACATCTCTGGAGCGAGGTTAAAAATCTCCAGCGCTGAATTTTAAGTCTAGTGTTCTATTGCAAAAGAGGAACACAGTTGACTACGGAGGAATGGTAGGAATTGTCTTATTATAATCCTTCTAATTTGCTGCTTAATTAGCCAACTCTGGAAGCGCACATTAATTCCTACCATTAAACATTCTATGGGATGGAATCCCTGAGGCATGATAGGAAACTCAGGAAGCTGCTGATTAAGTATTTGCTCATAGGCGTTTTAACCTTAAGCAGGGCCGAGCAGCTAACAGGATGGATGCTTCGTGTGTGTGTTGGATTTATTGTTGCTCCAATTTCACTGGAGCATATTATAGACCTTATAATACCTGCACTGTGGGAGTGATGATGATTCTTCTCAGGACTGTATTTTCCCACTTGAAGGGTTTTCCTAGTCATTACCCTTCATATAACCCAGGCATCTTTGTTGCCAGATTCTTTCTATTCAGCATTCTGTGAGTGTCTGAGTTTGTCCTACACCCTTCAGGATTGTAACCACCCTCCCACTGTGGTATCAGGGGGAGGAGGAAGATATTTGTGGAAAGAAGTGCAGTTTCCAAAGCACCTTATAAATACAAAGCATAGCAGGGCACTGCCCTCTGTCACAAGCCGCTGTGCAGCCTTGCATGGGTAAAATGTGTCCAGTAGGTCCAGTTGCTCAACCAGAACAGAACCCCAAACAAATGGCAGCTGATTTTGAATTCACGTTTGCAGTGCTGAACAAGGGGCTGATAGAGTCTCAGGCAGAACTGCAGATGAAGCCCAGCCCCATTGCAGGCCTATACCGTGCTGCAGGCACCGGGCATATTGTGCCAGCATTCAATATCACACAGGGAGAGGTTTGCTGCTTTGAAGGAACTTCTGGAATTAATATGAGGTTATCACAGTTAAAATAAGAAGAAATATTCTTTTTTTTTTTTTTTTTTTTTTTTTTTTTGTCTTTGAAAGAAAAGGGCAAACATGTGGGCTTTATAATCCTTATGGATTCTTGCAGCTGGGTAAAATATAGTGTTCAGTCTCATGCTCCAGGCTCTGAAATTAGCGATATAAGAGCTCCGTGTATGGATTAAAACTTCCCAGGTTCCCCTGGTCAGGATATGCTGCACGTTAGGGTATCATTAATAAAAATGGAATATGTGAGCTAGTTTCAGGCTTACTGTCATAGTTGGGTTACAAAATTAGCTACAGAAGTGACTGTTTCTTCTGGCTGATAAATGAATCCAGAGCTCCTTGGGTCACAGACATCTTTCCAGTCCCTAAACAACTGCTGGCTGCCCAGGCTCACTTTCTGCTTTACATACTTATCTTTTCTCATTGCCCTCATGCCCATAGAATTCTGTGGAGTCACTCCAGACCTATGTGGACTCAAACTGGGAATGAGGGAACAAGACCCACTACTTTTGGGAGCATGTGGGGGACCAGTGATATTGCTCTGGAGGCACACGGCATTTTAGAGACTACATTCCACCTTATGTCCTTGTGCATCCAAAGAAAGGTATCGAAGCTGTGAAGAGCACAATTTTATGGGGAGCAGCTGAGGGAACTGGGATTGTTCAGCCTGGAAAAGAGGAGGCTCAGGGGAAATCTTCTCTCTACAACTCCCTGAGTGGAGGCTGGGGTGAGGTGGGGGTCACCTCTTCTTCCAGGTAACAGGCACAGGATGAGAGCTGATGGCCGCAGGATGCACCAGGGGAGGTTCAGGTTGCATATGAGGAACAACTTCTCAGAAAGAGTAGCCAGCTATTGGAACAGGCTGCGTAGAGCTTTTCAAGAAAAGGGTAAGAGTTAAACACAGTTAGATGGTGTAGAGTGGTCACAGGCATTGACTGATGGTCAAACTACATGATCCTCATGTTTTTTTCCAGCCTTAATGATTCTATGCCCTGCATGGTACCCACCAGCTCTCCTCTGTCCTCAAGACTTAAAGCCACATCCTCACTGCCAGAATTATCCACCATGACCCTCCCATCCTTTTTTTGGAAGCTGAGCAACCACGCTGATGGCAGAATGGTGGGTTTAGTCAGGAGGGAAAGCTTGGACCCTGCCCCAGGTGCAGGCAGGATATGGGGGCATCCTCTGCCCCAGGCTGAGTCAGGCCTCTTCCCAGCAGCCTCTCAAGACTGAGAAGTAGGGAATTAAGCCTGGCAGCCTCCTCCTGTCTGGATCTGCTCATGGGCAGGAGGGAATCAGCAGCACCAGGTGTGGCAAGGAAGTGGAGTAACCACCTGCACCCAAAAGGCTCGGTTTTTTGTGTGCATTGTATCAGGAGGTAGAGCTAGGCTATGAGTCCATGTTTCACAAAGGCAATTTCATCCTGCAGATCTGAAGCCTTTTCTGTGGGGTTAGGCATCCTTGTGTTGAGTATAAATTATTAGAGCCCTTGCAGGGTACAGAGAATCTGGGAGCATCACTAGGTCCCCACTTTTACAGCTTGCCATTGATTTTCTTATTGCTACTATTTGCTTGTGAGCAGGCTCTGTCAGCAGAAAATCACCCTAATACTGCTACAACCTCTTGGTTCTTAGTTGTCAAAGCAATCTCAAGAAACAGGTATACCTGTTTCTTCAGCATGCTTTTTTTTGTGATTATTTCAACAGAGGCACTCATTTGGAGGCACAGAGGAATTTTCCTGCATCATTTCTCTAACTTCTTGTGTTTTCATAGAATCACAGAATGGTCTAGGTTGAAAAGGACCACAATCATCATCTAGTTTCAACTCCCCTGCTGTGTGCAGGGTCGCCAACCAGCAGACCAGGCTGCCCAGAGCCACATCCAGCCTGGCCTTGAATGCCTCCAGGGATGGGGCATCCACAACCTCCTTGGGCAACCTGCATCACCACCCTCTGTTTGAAAAACTTCCTCCTAATATCTAACCTAAACCTCCCCTGTCTGTTTAAAACCATTCCCCCTTGTCCTATCACTACCCACCCTTGTGAAGAGCCATTCCCCTTCCTTTTTATATGCTCCCTTCAAGTACTGGAAGGCCACAATGAGGTCTTCCCGGAGCCTTCTCTTCTCCAAGCTAAACAATCCCAGTTCCCTCAACCTTTCCTCATAGGAGAGGTGCTCCAGCCCTCAGATCATCTCAGTGCCCTCCTCTGGACCCGCTCTAAGGGCTCCACGTCCTTCCTGCACTGGATGCCCCAGGTCTGGTCGCAGTACTGCAGATGGGGCCTCACAAGAGCCGAATAGAGGGGGACGATCACCTCCCTCTCCCTGCTGGCCACCCCTTTTTTAATGCAGCCCAGAACACAGTTGACCTTCAGGGCTGCAAGCTCACACTGCTGCCTCATGTCCAGCTTCTCATCCACCAGGACCCCCTGGTCCTTCTCTGCAGGACTGTTCTCAAGCAGGTCTTCCCCCAGTTTGCATAAGTTTTCAGCAAGTCAGTCTTGTTAGACTTTCAAAACACCTCTGACCAGCAGTAACTACCCATTCCTTGAATCCTTATGTCTCCCAGCCCACGCGGTGTAAAACCAAGCTGCTCTTCTCTACCTCCCAGAGACCGGAATAGCCTGGTTTCCCGCTGGCTTCACCTGCTGCCAGCCACTCTCAGCTTATTTTGTTGCCATCCAAAAAACACACCCTTCTTGAAGCATTGACGCATCTCCTGAGTGTGGACGCCCTTCCCGAAAATGTGGATCTATGTTCGTCTTCCCTTGCTCTGGCCAAGCTCCTGCAAGCCCCGTGGTATTGAGGCACCTTAATCTTTGATCTCTCTGACTTTCCTCAAGGCAAGGATCTGATCCATCTCTTACTGACAAAGAGTTTCCATTGCCGTGGGACTACTCATCCGTTAGGATTCACCATTTCACTCATCCTAGGTGTCATAGACAAAGCTGAGACATGATACAAATACCAATCCATCAATACTATCAATAGAAAGAAATCTTGCTTTGTGTGCTGAGAAAGTTCTGCATTATCAGAATGATGTATGTCTTAGTTGCCAGAACGTTTATGTAGTTATTTAGAGGTGGATGAAGGCTTTCCTTCTTAGATTAAGGGGGGAAAAAAGAGCAAAGTATTCTCCAGAACTTTCTGTGTTCATGGTTATTGAACCCCACCCAGCTCTCTTCATATATGAAATATTGCCAAAGCCACAATCTTTCATCATGTGGTTCCTTTTAAACAACTTCCTAGGTACTAAAGGTCATGGTGATTTTAAAAAAATAATGTGGTAGTATGAAAGAACTTTTTTTAAACGTGAAAAGACAAACAGAGGAATCCTACGCAAACTTGCCATAAATACAAGGGATTGTATTTGATGATGATGGGTGGAATAAACTATGTTCAAGTTGCATTCACCTGCTTTACTTTTTCTCAATTCTAATATAAAACTAGAATTATTCAGTTCACTGCAGTTCTGAGCCCACTCCAGTAGCCTTTGCCCCTAGATAGCGTAGACCTTTGACTGCTCAGGGAACAGTCACTTCCTCAGGGACTACATCCTTTGCTTTACAGACATTTCTATCCCTAAGTATAGCCAGTACTGGTTCTACCACGTAGGTAGAAGGAAGAAAAATGTAAAACTCTTTCTCTTCTTATTTTTTCTTTTCTTTTTTTCCTTTTCTTTTTTTCCTTCCCTTCTCTCATCACATTATATGAGTGAAGGGTGGGTATTTCCCATATTTGACCTATGCCCAAAATTGAATAATTTCTGATAGTCTGCAGAAATTTCTTTTTTTCTATAATTTGCTTACTTCTGAGACACCATTTGGAATTAATTCAAGGCTCAAAATTTAGGGACTTTGAAGACGATATACATGCAAATCAGATGCTTCAGCCTTGGAGACTGCAACATTGACATTGTACCAGGATGTGCAGATGGCTGTCTGAGAGTGATGAAGGGTGCTGGTCAGGCTGAATTCATCACTGCAGCCTGTTAGAACCCTGGTACAAGTTGTATTCATGGTGTGAGTGAGTGCAAGTGCATGTGAGCATGTGTGTGAGTGTGGGTGTATGCAGAGTTTGGTTAGAGATGCATGCACACTCCTGGCCAATCTTTGGAGCCTTAATTATCCATTTCAACTTTTTAAGAGTTACTAAATATCAAGCACTATTTAAAATGTTCAGGCTATAGCAGACAATATTACTGATTGGCAATTTTTCAATGAGAGCATTCACAAGTCACAGTCGGGGACCAGGAATTTACTGTGCTCAGTGATGTGCACAGCGTAAAATATCAGATGATTAAAGAGCTCAATATCTAGTTTCTTCTTTAATTTTTCATCTACCTCAAAACATCTTGTATTTTCTGAGACACAGGAGTCTGCCTCACGGGAGGATAGTCTCACAAAAAAAAAAAAAAAAAAAGAAATAGATTTTAAAAAATGGGTTATAGAAGACTTTGGGATTGCAAGGTTCTGTTCTAAGCCTGCAGTATTGCTTTCTAACATCCCCACTTTCTGAAGCCTGACCAAATATCTCCCTTCACCTGAGCCTGGCCCAAAGCAAGGCTGAGAAGGGAACAGGCACAGCTACCCTGGTCAGAGCACCTGGAGCACAGCATCCCTCCTCCAGACACCCCAAGTCTGAGTTCTGGCTGCTGCCACATGCCCCCATCCCTCAAGTCTCCCTCCTTTCCCACCTCACACCTCCTCTTTCCTCCTGCAACCTTCCTTGAAAACAAACCACCCCCCAAACCCACATTTTTTTCCAAGCAACCCTCCCACTTCTGTTTGCCTCATCTCTCCCTCATTATCTTGGGTCTTGCTTTTGTTTGTCTTGGCTATTTTGGGCTGGAGGCTCTTTGGGGAAAGGAATACAGTTAAAACATCGGCTGCTCATCATGTGAACCGTTTGATTCCTTCCAGCTGAGCAAAGCTGAATTGATAAATGAGGCATAGCTGGCTAAGAAGTGCCTACCTTGGTGTGGACACCTGCTTAGCTGAATCAGCTTTAAAAAGCATAATTCATCAAGAATGTACCTTTATGTCTAGGCAAAAAAAATAAAAAATCTTATTTTAAAAAGCACAGGTAACAGTTTAACACTGAAGTTTCAAAGGAAAACTAATACAGGCTATGCTGTACTGATGCTAATATATAGCATGTGAAATATAAAGAGGAGTTTATTACTGAATACTTGCACTTGGATCCCAAAAGTGATGTGAAAATTCAGAGAAAAATGAAAGCCAAGTATTTTAAGGCAATATATCTCATTTGCACTCTCAGTAAGAGAGCAAGTATTGCACGAGGCAGCCACAGCATGACTTATACTCAGTGGCTCCGAGCATCTTCTGCAGTACTGTTATTCACAAAGGTCCACAAACATTCACTGTGTCATTTACAATGAGTTATACATAATGAGTTGCAATATGGTAGTGTACATGCATTCATTAAAAAAGAAAAAACAGATCAAGTGTTGAGCAAGAAGCAACTGTGTCATCCACTGGCCTTTTAGTCTGATAAATTAATTCCAAAGATATTTTTACCACGTTGCTTCTTGAGACTGTGAGCACACTACCAATTGGTAAATTCTTGTATTAGATAGATCTAACATAGAAAGGATCGAGATGGAAATGTTTGTAAGGGGTGTGTAGCATCCCTCTCCATTGTGCTGCAGCACCCTAATGGTGCTGGCAGCAGGATGAGGGTTCTATTTTTAAACCTACATCCCAAACTTCTACACCTGGCAGAATCCTGGAAAAATCTAAGCTCTGTTTTCTAATTTGAGACTCCATCGTTATCATCTTTCAACCTATTTAGTTATATGCTTACATAATTTTCTAACAGCTCCCCTTGTAAAAGCATGTAACTGGTTTTGAATGAACCAAGGCAAATGTAGGATTTTTTCTGTGTGTTTAACATCATTTTTCAGCTACACTGGTAAATGAGATGCTAATATATAGCATGTGAAATATAAAGAGGAGTTTATTACTGAATACTTGCACTCGGATCCCAAAAGTGATGTGAAAATTCAGAGAAAAATGAAAGCCAAGTATTTTAAGGCCATATATCTCATTTGCACTCTCAGTAAGAGAGCCCTTTTGATGAGAACCTATCACTGCTACCAGGATTCTCTTCCTCATTCTTTGCTTAAAATCCTATCATCTGCTGTACTGGAATATTTGTCACGCAAGGTTAATGGCTTTTCCTTCCTTTACACAAGAGAAAGGAATATGTTGAATATCTCAGCTCCGTTTGTGTAGACTGAAGAAAGAAACAGAGCAGTCTCTCCCTGCAACCACCAAAGCCTTTGGCTTGCACTGTGAATGAAATCCTTAAAACTATTTGAGATTTAATAACAGCATTCATATTCTCTCTGCTCCCATTTTTAGTTGCCCATCTCTCTGCAGGTGCCTCATTCTGCAGCTGAGGGCAAAAGTGAATTTTTTTTATATGTGACCTCTCTTTGCTCCCTTCCTTTAAACACAGTGGCAATATGTAAGGCTTTCCAAGCCCCGCAGGGTCAGTGCATCATCTTTCCTCCATGAAATTACAAGCTGTGGTCAGGGCAAAGGTTGTGAGCTCTCCAAGAACGACACCAGGCCAAGAGCGATGCTGGCCACGTATGTCTACAACTCCATAGAGTCGTAACTGGCTGCATCGCATCCACCCAGGCTCTCTGAACTTGGACACTCAAATACTTTGTACATTCTTTTACATTTGTACAGTAACCATGAAAATCCAGTGCTGGTCAATATTTACTTGGCTCACATATGAACTACTGGACCAGGCAGAGAGCAGTGGAGAGCCAAGCCCAAGATAAGCATCGAAATCCGCATGGAATGTCTTTGTTAGTAGTTCCTACTTCAGTCAGGAGTAAAACACGAGTCAAAAAGCAATCTGAAAAATTTAATTGTTTTATAAAATAAGATTATGAAACTCTATGTAAAAATCCAGCTTCTTAAATACGATACATTCACTTCCTCACAGAATATTTAAATATTCAGGTCACTTATATTTTCACCACATTTGAGATAAAATCATTGGATAAATTAAAACATCCCTACCCAAAGATAACACAAGTTATACAAATAAAACTAAGTAATAATACTTTTTTAAATACCAAATGTAAAGAAATAAACATTTTTTAGAGCATGCTACAAAATTTTGCCAGAAAAATATATGGGATCATTTCTGTTTAACTAGAAAATATACAGTGTGCTTTTCGTTTCTCTCCCCCAAATTCAGTCTCATACAATTTTCATTTAACTTAATAAATATGTACAACAAAAATGTTTATATCTCAAAGAATATAAATAGCAAATACTGCATTAGAGCCTGGTCCAGCATTCTTTTCTCCTTTAGGGACTACAGTGGGGCTTTTCAACTCTGAATGTGCAAAAATGCAGAATCAGGCTCTTAGTGTTACCAACAGGGCTAATAGCTTTTACAAAAATTGATTAAGAAACAAAACAAAACAAAAGAACAAAACCAACTGAGCGAACAAACAACACAATAAAAAACCTCCAAGAACACTGCAAAAGACTTAGAGCTATTCCAGTCTGGCATTTTTATAAATAGAAAGAGATAATGTAGGGAAACAATGTTCCAGTTTAATTACTGCTGCCAGTAATTAGGCAAAAATTGTCAGTGGAGAATAAAAAATAACTTGAATTAGACACATCTTACTTTCACTGATTTAAGTTGATTTCCTACCATTTCTAAAAAGAGTTTCTGGTATAATCTGTACACTGGAAATCGGTGAAGAAACTTAATGACTTTCTTCAGACTTTGGATGATCCTTTTTGGAAAGTGGTATGTTTTCAAGTGCTTCAGTCCATACATTAAACCTTTAATGGTGTCCTGGTCTCCATTCTTTATTCTCCACAGATTGAGAAGTTTCAGAACTTGCTCTGCATGTTGACACAGTTTCATTGTGCGCTCGATATCTTCTTTTCCCACTTTCTTGCCTGGCAAACTGGCCATCAGTGTGTTGAGATGTTCAAAGGTGAGATTTGGTTGGCCGAGATGCTTTAAGACACTATTTTCACAAAGATCAATATCTGTAGAAAGCAAAAAGAAAAGAGACATAAGCACAATTTGGATGGGGCCCTGGGCAGCCTGGTCTAGTCTTAAATGTGGAGGTTGGCAGCCCTGCCTACTGCAGGGGGGTTGGAGATTCATGATCCTTCATGTCCCTTCCAACCCAAGACATTCTATGATTCTACAGTGCATGATAACTTTAAAATGACCTGCAAAAAAGCTTCCAAAATATCAAGGTAAATATTTCTTCTCAGTTTGTGTTTTTTTTTTTTTTTTTTTTTTTTTTTTTTTTTATTTCAAGTAGTTCTCACAGCAATACTGGCTTTTTTAAGCTCCAATTTTGAAAAGAACTAAAGAATGTAATTAACTTTGCAGATGCAAACAGCCCCAAATTACATACAAGGTTACTAGCAAGTATTTATTTCAATAAGCCTGTTTCATTTATCTTGCACAATGTTCTGTGTACATGATAGGACTTCTAATATTTGGTTCCAGTGAACGAAAAATTTATTCTTCCTCAGAAATATTTAGGCAAGCTTTGTTAAAGTAGTCATTTTAAGTTCTGAAGTGTTCTAGACACCTCACAATCTGACATAGCCATAAATATTTAAAAGGAGAGGCAAAAAAGAAAAACCAAAACATTTCTGTAACATTTTTCAAATCTATTCCCAGTAGACAAAAGGTCATTCAAATGTGGTGGTTGTTGATGGTGGCTTACACAAGAGTTAGACTGGCTTTCATACAGCCCCCATGTTAACATTGCGGCACTGCTTCAGCTTCGACACCTGTCTTGGCAGATTCAGCACAAACAAAGCAGTCAGTTGGTATGACAAATAGGTCCCGGAAGGGAAAAAGAAGAGAAAGCATGTCTGTGTATTCTGTATTCCCATGTGCTCCCACTGTCTGTATAGATGTCCTGGTTCAAGCTGTCAATCTCCATTTCATAATAAAAACAAACTGCACTCTCAGCTGCACACATCCTGCTCCCTCTAACCACTGCTCGGATCTAACAGTGGGAAATGCTTTCCCCCTGTCTAATCAGAATTCTTCGTATGCTGTACAGCCTCAAAAGAGAATATGGACTGTGTGTGACACCACATGTACTCCCAAGGGCCTATGTGCCTGTGAAGAAGTCAGATCTCTGAGCCGATCAGGAAAGTTTCCTTCCCTCAGCTTCACGGTGCTTACTGCATCAATAAATTTCTGCCAAGCCCTGAGGGGCCTCCTCAGAGCATAACACATCACCAGAAGGAATTCGATCCCAAGCAATTTTTAAAATGCCAATTAGGTTTCTCTCAATGGAAGTGCTAACAACATCAGGTACCTTGAATAATCTTTTTGACCGTATCCTGTTCCTTGTTTTGCTGCTTCCATAATTTCAGAACCTGGAAGGTCTGCTCTTGTGAACTGTGCCTTTGTTTAATCTGTTCAATATTTTCTGTGCTGATCTTTGTCCCAGGCAAATTGTCCGCAAGGGTGTTCAGCCAGTTGGGTGTGAGATGAGTAGGAACAGCAAACCTAAACATAGCCTCTTCACACAGGGTTACATCTGAAACAAAAAGAAAGAGAAAAATAGAATAATAGAATCATTTGAGTTGGAAGGGACCCCTGAAGGTCATCTAGCCAAATTCTACTGCAATGAACAGGGACGACTACAGCTAGAGCAGGCTGCTCGTAGCAAAATAATATGTCATCAATGTCATCTCTGTTGCCCTGCTTGTCTTTGGACTACACAGCATGCAGCAAGAGTAATAAGGAAAAACAGTTAAAATCACTAAAATTAGGAAGCTATCCTTAGTGTTGTTGCTCTCTGTGCTTGAGTTCCATTTAGTCTGGCCTGAAAGAATCAAGACTCTACTCCAGCCACTGCCATATCAGGCAAATGGCTATTTTCATCATAAATGCTGATATTTTCATGTTAGTGGCAGTCAAAGGTATGTTTTCAGACTTTGTTTAATAGGATACACACCTATTCCACATTTCTGAGGTGACGTATCTGTATTTTCCTGACAGATGTTGTCACGAACTGCATTTCCTTTTAATGCTGTTTTGAAACCCAGAGCACTACAGTTTGTGTGCTTTTGACAGACTGCTTTGGATGATGTTTCATTGGAGAAAAATCCCTCTGGACATCTTTTACAAACAGTGTCACTCTCAGGAGTACCTGTGAAAACAAGAAAAAAATGCACTCAATTACATGTGAACTCAAGTGGTTAAAAAAAAAATGAAAATATACATTCTTTATAAAATTGTGATCACTTCGTTTTCTTATTTCTAATCTGTAAAGGACTCATTACCGGGAAAAAAAAACACTTCACGTTTTAAAAACAAATAATTTTTTCAGAGAATGATGCTCCTGCTAGACTAATAGAATAAACAGAACTCTTAGATGCACTTATTACCAACTCCTGTAAGGATCTTTAAGAAGCTAATTACTTGAATCTATTCAGATATTATCTGACGCCTGACCTTCATCTTTCATCCACACTAACACTGTGTAAAATAATTAAATGGCACAAGACTCTCTGCTAAACTGTACTCTGAAATATCTGCAGAGAACCTTACGCAAATGGATTACTGCAGCTCTAGCCAAAAATAACTCAACTACATATCAACTAAAGACCCTCTGATAAGTATTTCCACTTCTGAAGTATAAAATTACACAGGAAATCATAACTCCACCAACATTTTGAATTTTTTCCTGGCTTGAGTAAAATACTCCAAGTACCATCCAATATACGAAAAACATTTAATACACATACAGATATATTTACATGGTTTAGAAGACATTGTTATGCCCTCAGCAAATTTGCTGATGACACCATGCTGAGTGGTGCAGTTGATATGACTGAAGGAAAGGATGCCGTCTAAAGGGGCTTGAACAAGCTCAAAAAGCAGAGCTGCTGAGGTTCAACAAGGCCAAGTGCAAGATGCTGCACTTTCAAGTCAGGGATATGAGTACAGACTGAGTGCAAAGCCCTGGTACACGAAAAACTGAACATGAGCCAGCAGTGTGAGCTTGTAGCCTGGAAGGCTGACAGTACCCTGGGTTACCTCCAAAGAGTGGTGGCAGGAGGGAGAAAGAGGTGATTGTCTCTTTCTGCTCTGCCCTCATGCCGCCCCACCTGGAGTATTTTATCTAGACCTGGGGCCCTAGCATGGGAAGGATGTGGAGCTGTTGGAGTGGGTCCAGAGGAGAGCCGAGAAGATGATCACTTGGCTGGAACACCTTTCCTGCAAAGAAAGGCTGAGAGAGTTGGGCGTGTTTAGCTTGGAGAAAGCTTTGGAGAGATCTCATTGTGGTCTTCCAATACCTAAAGGAGCTTATAAACAGGAGGTAAATGAAGTTTTTATTTGGGTTGATAGTGATAGCACAACAGGGAAGAGTTTTAAAGTAAAAGAGGGGAAATTCAGATTAGATGACAGGAAAAAATTCGTTATTCAGAGTGCAGTGAGGCAGTGGCACAGGCTGCTTAGAGAAGCTGTGGGTGACCCATACCTGGAGGTGTTCAAGGTGAGGTCAGATGGGGCCCTGGGCAGCCTGAGCTGGTGGGTGGCAGTCCTGCTCAAGGGAGGGGGCTGAAACTGGGTCAGCTTTGAAATATCTTTAATTGCTTTATATTCACTCTTAATTCACAGTTATGCAGACATCACTTAAGCAAGTGCCTAAGCTCTACTATACAATATTGCATTACTGAACACAGACTTAAGCACATGCTTAATATTATTTGCAAATAATAATTAACAATCTTATTTGAATATGAAAGTGCCTCCATCTAGTGTATCTTGGTAGTATTTACATGTGGATGCTTATTACAGCTCTAGTTTTGAAGTAAATTTTATTTATTTGGGATATTTCCTCAGAGAAAAGAGTCAGGAGTTTTCAATTAGCCATGAAATATATAATCTGATCTGATACAGATCTGTTGGAACGCATTCAGAGGAGAGCCACAAAAATGGTCCAAGAGATGGAACACCTCTCCTACAAGGACAGCTGAGAGAGCTGGGGCTGTTCGGCCTGAAGAAGAGTAGGTTCTGAGGTGATCTGAGAGCTGCCTTCCAGTATCTAAAGGAGATATACAGAAAAGAAACAGGCTCTTTAGCAGGGTCTGCTGTGATAGAACAAAGGGAAATGGTTTCAAGCTTAAAGAGGGTACATTTAGATTAGATATAAGGAAAGAGTCCTTTGCAGTGAGAGTGGTGAGGCACAGGAGCAGGTTGCCCAGAGATGTGATTCATGCCCTGTCCCAGAAGAATTTCAAGGTGAGGCCAGACCAGACCCCAGGCTATCTGATCTAGCTGTGCATATCCCTGTTCACTGTAAGGGAGCTGGACTAGATGGCCTTTAAAGGTCCCTTCCAACTCTAAGGATTGTCTGATTCTACGATCTAGCTCTTCTTCCATTAGACCCGAGGTGAAAACAAAGGGGAAAAGTTTAGCTGCTATGCACCTGGAAAACAGAGGCCCTGGATACTGTCAAGCCCAAACCCTGCAATTTCTGCAGCCAGCAGCAGAGGCTCTGGGTAAGGCTGCATGCACAGCAGCCCCGGTGCTCACTTCCCCAACACACACTTCTGGAGACTCCAGATGATACAAAACTCAAGCCAACACCCACACCTGAGCAAGCAGCAATTACTTTTTCTGAGAAGTCTGAACTTATATCAGTTTTTCCTTCTACAGACACTCTGTGTTTCATCAGCAAGGAAGAGGAAGAGAGGAGAGTCCCTGCAAACGGTAAGCTGGTCCTTTTAGAAGTTCCCCTGTAACCTTTGCAGCACAAGAGGGAAATAAACAGGCAATCCATTGCTGAGCACAAAGTAGTCCCCCCACCTTTCCAGTTTCTTCACTGCTTATCTGGCTTCTCTTGTTCAGGGCCGCATCACAGCTGCCCTTCTGCCGCTCCCTCCAGGGTAACCGGAATCCCCCTCTCCTGCAGGAAGCAGCAGCACAGCTGGGAGATAACAGCCTGGCAGAAGTCCTGACTCCCAGTGGATTGCTTTGGAAAGCTCTGCCACACACAGGGTTGACTGCAGCAGCAAGGAACAAAGCCTTAATGCACATGCAGAAAAGGGGACTACCGAAGTAAAGTATCTTCCCAATGTAGCTGCCATCAGCAGGGCAACAGTCGGATTTCATTTCTAATTCTTTATGCTTTGACCTAGGCTCTGAACCACACTATCACCCTGTGTGGCAGTGGGAGTGTATTCTTCTACATTCAGGTTTTCTTCCCTCTGAATTTAAATCAGTACAAAGTTCAACAGTATAATGTAGCAGAAAGTGGGAAGAAAATGTGGTCCATGCTTACTAAATTCCTAGCCAATGCCTCACTGCAAAACCTGACTATTAGCACAGGAGGACATAATTCTTATAGTCTTTTCATTCCATATCTGAGGTCTTGCTGAGGTTTAGCTTGTTCATTCTTATGGGCTTCTGGAAACTGACTTTCCAATAAATACATGGTTCAACAATTTATCTTCTAAAGTTTGTCTTGCTACAAACTTAGGGGTTCTTATCTGTCCGCTATGGTTTCACTGTGTTTGTAGGGTTATATCTTTGTCTCCTGGGTGGGCTTTCAGAGAATTTTGTGTCCCCTTTTGACTTGCTGTCAAGGTGTGATGCAACTTCATTAACCCAAGCCACAAGATGTGAGGACCTAGGTTAATGACAGTTTATAATATGGAACCATGGTCACTGCCATAGAAATGCCTAACGGTGGCAAGAACAGATGTAGGATGAGGGTAGACAGCTCAGCCAATTACTCAGGGAATGGTGATCAGTAACACTGCTCCTTACATCAGACTAGTTCTCCAATGTAATGTTCATTACCAGAGAGAGGACTCCTGAGCTATTATTCAGCATGTCTCTAAATTTACAGCCAGCCTTTTTGTTTCTCACTTTGTATGTATCACCTAGGGCAGTCATTCTGTAGTTCTGGAGACTGGCTGCCTACAGGTTTTTATTGGAGGTGCTTTGATTTTTCCATATTCCCTTCCTCTGGGCTGTTACCAGTCTCCAATACAATGACAGTATATAACTCTTTCAGGCTGTATTAAATATTGGAGCTAAACGCTTGCCAAATGATAAATAATGCATTTTGTTTAGAGAGAAGAGCTTATTACTGGTTTAACAATTCATGCTGTCTCAAATGAAGAATACACTCCACTGGAACGCATTGCTTCACCCTCTATCCCCACCAGACGTACCATGCAGTGTCATTCTGCTTGACAAAAAAAAAAGTAGTTTGTGTGATAATTGTAACAGTTTCCCTAAGAGTTCCATTTAGGATGCTGGTAATTAATTATTACCACATATTGCTGTGCTTCTAGAGCTATATTAATATTGTTTTAATTATACAGTTGGTGTCAAACACTTAGTGGTCCCAGTGTTTGTTAAGATACACAGTTGCTTGAAACAGCAGATTTCACAATGAAAAACCTTATTATTTATCACACACGCAAATACTACATTACAGATAATGTTCCTTTAAAAGAGGCAATCCATCATGTTTCTCATTAGAGTGCAATTTGCTACATTTGCTGCTGCCATTAAGTTACTGCCATTAGGACAGAGGAGGGGGTATTCTACTGAGAAACATTCCTTTGGCTACAGTTCAAATGCAGCAGCCTAGGAGAGGGTTCAATTGCCTTTGTAATTTACTGTCCTGTAACTTCATCTGGTCAAGCCTGTTTCCTAATCCCGTAAGCACCATGAGCTCCAACGTACTGCAGAGCAGTGATTAACTCTGTGCTTCCTGACAAATGGCACATACCTGGCTGTGCAACGCCAAACCCAGGAGGGCACTCCGTGTGCTTCAAGCAAAACTCCAGCTCCAAGTACCGGCCTTCAATGCACTCGCAGACGCGGTCCTGCGTGCTTGTGCACTCCTGCTTGACGTACTGCAGCTCTTTGCAAACAGCACTGCAGTACTGGCACTCGTCATTGCTGTTCCAGTCTTCGGCGTAGTACTGATCTGGGCATGGGGCACACACCGTGGGGCTGGCAGCTGTACAGTGCTGCTTTACATAGCTCCCGGGAGGGCACTGGTTGCACATCACTTGACGAGATGTCCCCGGGTCGTAATGGAGATACTTGGGGGGAGAGATGTCCTGGATGCTCCACTTGACCGAGATGTCCAAGAGCTAGTCACAGGAAAAGAAAACATTGCTTGCTTCAGTTCAGTGAGCACCACAGTCACATACAAACCTACATTTTGGTGAGCCTAACCATGTCGCTCTCTTCAAAAACACGTTCGTGTTAGACCGGCTTCTGGTCTCTCCCACATCTGTCTTAGAATGAGAAAAATTTAGTATCTTACTGAGCCGTTCTTCTCCCACCCTTTCAGTATCACTGGGCAATGACCTTTTGCCTCTTGGCACCTGCAGACCTGGCCTGTCAGCTCCGTTGGCATCACATTCCATGCATAGCAAGTCAGGGATTATGCGCTCTGGTGTTCTTGAGTATCAATCACTTCAAACACAAAAGAAGTAGCAAGTATCTGAGCAAATCTGACACATACCAGTAGCACAGATACCTTTAAAAGAAGGTACCCAGCTAGAACAACATAAGTGACTTTCATTGCCTTCCATTTAATCTTGAATTGAAATGTGGCAGCTCTGGGGGGCACCACAGGGCAGTTCCTGTCAGTAGTATGAGGTAGCTTCAGACAGAGGCAGAGAATGCTATGATTAAAGGTGCGATAAGGATTTATTCTCACAAACTGGAACAGGTCTGGCTAATGCTTCCACTTCCTATCTAAAAGCACAGGCAGGAAATGCTCAGCACCACTCAAGGACCCAGTCCAGCTCTGGCCAAAAGCCCTTCTGCTTCCTCCAAGTCTGTTTTGCTGGCACAATTCAGGACCTCATGGTCTGAGGTGGCCCTGCCCTTCTGTAGAGACAGCCTTGATATCACGTCATTTTGGTCTTGTCACTAAAATTTTGGTTACGTGATCCCACCAGCCTAAAGTTCTCTCATTTATTTCCCTCAGCACAGCCCCAAAGGGTTTGCCAGGAGCTTGCCCTTCACACTGAGAACCCTGACATACTTCTTGCTTCCCTTCAAAACTCGTACATTTTAGAATCGTGCAGCAAACTGACTCTGAATGAAGAAACTTTTCTATGTATCTGTTCAAATTAAAGATCCAGCCCTGATGGTTTTTACTGCTATTTCTGGCCTAGTGAGTTAACAGAGTCACAAATTCCATTTCAAGAACGTATTTTCCTCTTTTCCAATGTACAATCCTCAAAGTGTATGTGGAATTAACTCTTCCTAGTCATTCAGATTCTAAATTTTCTAAAGGGGTTTCAACTAAGGGCCTCATTTATGCCACAGAACTGCAGCATTCTTATTAAGGCTGGAAAGGACAATGATTTGCACTAACAAGAGTCACTGAATTTGCACTAAGTAACATTAGGTGCCTAAATTAGGAATTCAAAATATTCTTAACTGCATTCTCATGCTGTCTTTGAATCCATTGTTACACAGCTGTACTGAGACAGGCTAAAGAATGAAATGTACACAGTATGGATTTTCCCCACTGCTTCTGGCCGCTCTTGACTAAGCCCAGTAACTTCTCTCTTCTGTTTGTTGGGTTTTTTTTCTTTACTCTTGTAGAATCCACTTTTCTTTTGGCACTTTCGATGAACGGCCTCTTTCATTGTAAGAAATTCCTTATTGCTCACTGAAGTTTACTGATGATCTATAGCTCATTTTTCTTAAATGACTAGATCTGTTCCATCAGTCTGTTTAACAAGAGGGTGCAGCACATTTTTTGAATGTGAATGGCTTTCCATCTATGAAAAATGCACCCACCCTTGGTAAATCTATGTCTATTACACTAGTAATAAGGAAGTCTTGATAAACACATCAACTGTTGATGCGAACAGTCAGTTTTTCTTCAATGGCTTTTATTCTGTAGTAGATACTACAGCATCCCACAGAGTCCAAGGCACTCCATTTGCAGAACACAACTGTCTGCAATATGAAGCACAAAGGCTACAAAGACAAGAATAAACCCCTGTTTTGTGCAGATATGCACGGAAACCCAAGGCAGTACCTAACTCAGATGAAGATCTGACACTGTGAAAATGATCAGGGACAGCAACCAGACAAGCTGGTCATGCCTTTTCTATTTTTGCTTACACGTTTTCAGGCACTGAATGGTTAGATGAACCATTTCAAGGCTGATCAACTGCCTCTGTAACAAGCAGAAGTAGGAACGACAACAATGTGTGTTTTTCTTACTTGGCAACTTACATTGGAAATCACAGACAAGAGGCAAGTGAAAGGATTAGCTGCCTTTCACTTGCCTCTTGTGAAGGCAAGTTTCCTGGGTTAAAAGAATTCAATTTCATTAATCCAGACATAAGAGCATGGTGTTTTGTGGGGGAAAATGGAGGTACTCCCTTCCTGAAGAGCCCACTGCCATGAGAAACAAGTCAATTCAACACAACTGCAGAGAGAAACTGATTCAAATTTTCATTATAGCATCATTCAGTTAAAAAATTATTTCACTTTAAAGGTCCAGACTGAGAGGAACAAAAACATACCTGAACAGTATGTATGAGACTGTGCTAAGCTTTAACTCTGGAAGTACAAATAGCTGCCAAGCAAAATACTATTAATCTAAATGAGTGTAACAAATAAACATGTTAATAGGATTAATATATCAGTGTCACCAAGACTATCAGTCTTTGCATTTCATTTTTTTTGCTTGCATTTTTAATAGAAAAGCACATCAGACTTGTCTTTCCAGAAACACAAATTATACAGCTGCAATAATCTGTCAATCGCAGGCTGAACCTCATGTATGCAGAAACTCCTTCATTTCATAAATAATTATGGCTAAAGATCTCCCAGTCAAACCGAAGCTATAAACGCAATTAGTATCTCAGTATTTTTCAGTATTTTACCAAAACATCTCATACATCATTTTCAACACAGAGCTGTATTAGACACTGCTACTATTGTTTGACATTTGCAATCCTATCAGTATAGCGACCTGCCTTAATTCATTGCCTCAAGACAAGTAAGCAGCTGGGTGCAAAATTCAGCAGGACAAAGTAAAGGAGGAACATTCAAATAAGGGGCAATTAAACACAAACATCACCTCTTAATCAAGAAATCCCAAACCACAAATTGCATGAGTCTGAGTGTTTTGGAAAAATATCACTGTATTTCCACCTTTCTCTTACATCTCCTCTGTGTATCAACCCTTGCTATAGACAGCATATGGGGCATTTTAGAGATTTTTCTTGGATCATTTTTTTCCTCAGACCCAGCACAGCCATTAGTATGTTGCTAAGTGCATTTCAAGACTCCAATATCATCCTTCTTCATAGAACTGCTATAGATCCCTTGAAAATGCTTAGATAACAGAAGATTGTCTTCTATTCAGACAGAGAGCAGCTAACACAAGCTACTATTATGGGTTTCAATATATAACCTGAAAATCAGAAGTTATCCTTGAACCTAAGCCAAGCATCAAAATAAAGGAAAGCTATTTTTCAGAAGTTTTGCAAAAAAAAAAAAGGCAGGGAAGGTGGTGGAAGGTAATCAAGTATTTTTTACAGTTTTACTGCAGTGACATGGCACAAACAGAATGAAAAGCTTCCTGTCCCTCAGCCCACGGAATAAGTCAGAGGGGAAGTTCACTAAGTTGTCCAGTCTCCTAGTGTAAGACATGCTAAAGAACACCCCCCCACTTGTGCTTGGATAACGAGTTAGGTCACCTGTTATAGCAGATTTGTGGTGCAGAACAGATGGTGCTGAACACCTGACATCCACATGAAGCACGATTCAGTGGGGGTTGTTTGGGACTAACTTTAGGCTGCTACCATGCAGTTACAGCGCATCTGGTGTGTCTCCAGAGTCCATCTCTCTGGATTTGCTTTCATCAATCCAGGTTATTTTTGTAAATCCACCTTGTGCACTCTAAGTCTGCTCTGCTGTGCAAACTAAACTGCAGCAAATAAGGATGATCAGGAGAGGCCATTCAAAGACTTCCTGGACCAAATTAAAATGCTAATGAAATGTATTTATGTCATTCCTGCCATTTCTCCTCCTAAGCCACACTAAGACCAAGATGAAAGCCAATCCTCTGTCATGTAAAGCCTCTGATTGAACTAGATGCCCATACATAAAGACACACTAAGTATTAAACTCCTGAATCTCTGCTGTAAAGAAACAGCAGTGCTGGAGTACTTGTAAATGTGTCGATCAGAATTTACTAATCCTGAACTGTCAATCTTCCTGAGAGCTGCAATGAAAGCAAGATTTCTCCTAAAATCATGTTGTCACTGACCTGCTTGCACTAGTTGGAGAAAAAGGCATGTTCTAGCTTGAAAGAAGTGAGAAACTGGAAGTCTGGCCTCAGTTTACCTTTTAAACTCTTAAGAAACTGAAGCTGGAGTCTATCAAAAATGCCCTTGGCTAGAATTATGGATTTGTCATTCAATACATTGCACAAAATTCTGTTCTTGTTTAGAAGAAGTTAATGCAAATAAGAAGAAATGTCAGGAGAGATGAGAAGGAAATGGAGAGCATTGCCATTAAGATGTTAACTGTTCAATAGCTTGGCAAGTTAAAACAGTACCTATAGATTCAGTACAGACAGGGAACACAGGGCAAGAGAAGGATTTTCTCAGTTAAAGAATAATGTTGGCAAATGAAAAGGGGATTCTCTTGTCAGAGAAAGTCCAGGAACAGCCTTTTACTGAGAAGCAGGTGCAAGAAACTCAAGTAGTTTAAGTATAGGTCTTGATGCATTTCTGAAAGCTGCTCGGTTTCCTGGAAGAGCTGAGAGATGGATGCAATAGACATAGGCAGTCTCTTTCAATTTTAAAACATAAGCATTTCCTTTCTATCCCAACACTCAGTACCTTGTTCATCTCAACAAATTAACTGTTAGACTGATTCAGAAAGCCCTGAATTGCAAAGGATTTTTCCTATGCTAGCAAAGCGCAAGGTTCAGTTTAAGAAAACAATCCCCAGTTCGTTCATTTATTTTGTTCCGCAAATACGAAGTGCAATCAGTAACAAAATTATTGCTAAAACAACAAGAAAAAAATCTAGTATCATTGACTACAGCTATCAGCCTATTGGGTGAAGTTCATCTCAGCTGGACACCACGAGCCCAGTTCTGTAAGGGCTGAAAAACCCAGTCCTCCATCATCTCCGTAAGGCAAATCCTGAGCACCTCTTAGGATGGCCATCTCCATGCAAGTAGTTGGGACGACCTATAAATACCAAAACACAGTCCTGGTGTAAATCAGTGTCATGCAAGCGTACACTGAGACAACTGAAGGCAGGACTTGCTGATAACCATATTGGAGTCTTTAGCTTAGAGGATGATATCAAAATTGGACTCATGTTTTAAAATATTCTAATAGCTCTGGGTTTATGTATTGGTACTTACAATGTTTTAGCCAAAATGAGTTACTCAAGGCCAAACAACATTTCTTTGATTCTGTCACTCCATACATTAGGCCTAAAGCAATATTTTTCCATACTATCTTCAGTCAGCATACACAAAACACTCAATCCTCACATAAAAGGATTGTGCTTTCCATTTATTTGCGCCCTTCGAAGATGCTTTTGAAAGAGAAATAATGCGATTGTAAAAGGGCATGAAAACAGCACACACCCTTTTCTTTCATCTTTAAATGTAAGGCAAAGAGCTGCTTGTCTTTTCTTGTTGAATTAAAATGAACTGGAAGACAAAGCCCATAAAGCAATAATCTTTCAAGCATCATCCCCTTAAATCACTGCTTTGTGAAGGAAAAGAAAGTGTTTTTTCAACATATGAAAATATTATTATATAGTTTGGTGCTGTGGTTTGGGGTTGTAGACCAAAGGAGAATGTTTAATTTTCTGAGAAAGATAAATCTGTTTCTGTTTTGCATTCCACAACTATTCTGAAACATATTTTCCTGCTTGATAAATAACTGTTCAAGGCATTTGTCAGATTGCTCCTAGTGTTTGCGTTGGGTTGAAAGTAAAAGCTCTCCTACTTTGATCTTTACACAAGGTATTGGCACAAAGCTAGGGCAGGAGGCCCTCTGTCCTTAGAGCAGAATGCCCCATGCCCAGAACCCAGGGAAATCCTACTGACAAAATATGGAACTGAATGGCATTAAAGAGGTTCACCTAACTAATAGCTTATAGAATCATAGGATCATTAAGTTTGGAAGTAACCACTGCAGACCCCATACAAGACACTTTGTGCTGAGTCTGATCCATGGCCATCTACTGCAAATAGCCAATGTTAATATTTTTTTTTTTCATCTAGGGAAAAAAGAGCCATGTCCATCTGGCCAGCTGGGAGATATTTCATCCTCATCACCCCTGTTTCAGGTGAGAGACCATGCAATCACTAAGTGTAAATTATTTGGGGTGACAGATACGCAGAACTGATTAGCTCATAATTAGCAGGCTCTCTTAGCACAGACCAGGGGAAATATTTTTTCAGCAGGGCACAGTTTAGCACCAGGCACACAACAATAGCTAAAACAGTTATTTTGGCTGGTTTCAGATCTGCTTATAAAGCTGCTCCACCATTTTGCCAGCTATTTCAATGCAATCCATTCACTTTGCATATTACAGGACCTACTTTTTGAATAGAGGATACTTTGCAGACTGGTGGCTGCTGTCTTATTTAAGAAATGTAATTAGTGACACTTTTGAGCCGTCTGTATTCAAAACTGGATATCGACCACTATTTCTTTCTCTCCTGGGAATATGATGTTAGCAATTCAAATCTTGTAGAGATTTTCTAACACAGTTGCCACTCACAGAGCAATTTTGGGGTCTAAACAATTGTTTCATTTCCAGTGGTAGGAAAATGACATTCAACTGAAAAGCAGCTGCATGCCTTCATTTATGACAGTTGCACTTCACTTGACGATTGTGTTGGGAGAAAGTAGGAAAGACTAACTAGCTACTCACCAAAAGATCTATCTTAACCATAAATCCTATTTTTGAACGTAATTCATCAGTGTGACATCAAGACTTGGAGCTAACACAAACTTGAGATGATACCAACATGACTACAGGTTGCACTGAACAGAACTAATAATATCAGTTAGCTAGCAAAACAGCGTGGCTGATACTATGTGCAAACAGGTGTTTTTCCCCCGGAAGACCATCAGTTAGTGAATCTACTAGTATGAAAGTTAACTACCAAAGGAGCAAAATTAAAGTTTCTATGAGATTAGAGAAGTGTGTCTAATTTAAATTCCAACAACTTTTAAAGTTCTTCTGGTAACTTTGGTGCTTTATTTTTATCCAACACACGTGCAGGCAGACAGACAGAAAGAAAGAAGGAAAGTCAGACAGAAAGATAACTCCTACCCTCTCAGGCTGCAAAGCCACTGCTGCCTACACACAGCAAACCCAACAGGCAGGCCAGAAAAAGCATGTCACATGCACCCAGAGATCCAAAATAGAGAAAGGTCAAGTTTAAGGGTCAAAATAGTTACACGACAAGTAACAAGATCCAGCTCTGGGGAATTTCTTTCAGCCTATTTCATAAGGCTTGTATGTTTGTAAGCTGTTTTAGTGTTCCAACAAACAACACATACATGCATGCATTACCACAGCAGGTCTCCTTGCTGAAACTTTCAACAAAGAGGCCAAGGCTGAAAGTACATCATATCCAAACCATCCTTTTCAGTGATGGTAACTCCAAAACCAAGGCGTTTAAGCCAAACACACACAACTTTGAACTGCTGCTGTGCCTCCTACAAGTGTTCTTACAGAAGAAGTACTCAAACTATCCTCAGAGCTACGGAACATCCAGCAGCACTTAAACTTCACAATAACATAAAATAAATTGCCTTTAAATAGAAAGAAAAAAAGAGTTGAATGATGAAGCTCTCTGATATGCACTCCTGTCACTGTGATATATTTCAGCACAGAGACTCCACTGCCCAAGATCATGCTGAACATCACCCAAAATTATGACTTTAAGAAAGAACATGAATAGGCACATTACATTTAAGTAGAAGCACAGTGCTAATGTGAGCACTTTATGGCAACCACAGATAAGAAGCCGAAATGTCCAAATTAGATTTCTGTGCTTCCTCACAGACAAAGAAGGCGCAATGTTACGCCTTAGATGAAAAAGTTGTCTTGCATTTTAGCTTGCCAACCACGAGCCTGACAATTTTTGCTTCTCTTGCACCATTAATTATTTTGGTTTGTTTCTCAAACAGCTCTTTCAGAAAGTCCTACTGAAAGTAATAAACATGCATTACTCATCGGATCCTGGAAATCTTGGTGCATTTATAAAGAGCTTTCAGAATAACTGGAACTCAGTTCTAGTGTTCCAGCACAAAATTAATGTCCCTGTACTCACCAAAACAAACGAGAAACAAGTTATTGTGCAGACACACATAACATCCTACTATGAACAGTACTTCTTAAATGTTTTTATATGAATGTTTTCTTATCCAAAAGGTGAATAGTCTCCAAGCAGATGCTACACAGTATCCGGCTGCATGCAGGTTTTAATTAAACTGGCGTCATATAAAATTCCACACAGCTAAACAGATTAAATGGTCTTTTGAAAGATTTATTGCACTGCTAACATCTCTAAATTTGCATCTGGAAGTATCTTTGTAAATCACCAAGTAAACAAAAACTTATTTAATAAGGGGCTTTACCTGATTTAATAACATAATTTTTTTTCCGTAAAAGTACAGACACAGCTCCCAATTCATCATTTTCTTACACACGAAGCTGGATTTTCTTAGCCAAAATAAGCACACATACTTTTTTTCTGGAGTCACAGTGGTTTTTCAGGGAAAGAAAGCCAGCCCAGTATGTGAGACATTGCCTTGTGCCACTGTAGGAACGACTACACAGACAGGCAGGGATGGAGCTTCTGTAAATCAAATACAAACATCCCAGCCCGCTGTTTCTAAAACTCATTCCGACATACAGTATTTTATATTAGTACAGCACAATGAAGCCTTCCAAAAGGTGAGAGGAAGATAAGAAAGAAGGCAAAAAAAGTAAATCATGCCACTACCTTAAGAAACGGATCAAAATCTCTGCTTCCTTCCTGACGTGAGACGTGTCCAAACCTCACCAGGAAAGCCCAGTGTGATGAAACAAAAAGTGTTCACCAGGAAAATGAAGAAAAGGCAAAAGAAAAAGAAAAACAAAAACAAAGGAAAACACCACCAACAAAAATACAATAGAAAAGCCCTGTGTCTTTTCTGCCTCATCTCTGAAGCTGCAATCCATCTCAAGCCCTATCTACCTCTCTGAAGGGACTTACCACAAGCGTGCAGCACAGGAACTTGTTCATTGTGGTTGGTGGAAGAAACCTCAGCGCGCTGGGAAATCAGGCAGAGCTAGCCAGTGCTCCAGCCTCCTAGCAGCCTGCTGACATCCCCCAACATTAAAGACACGGTATATATATAGTCCCGGTGTAACAGGAAGCTTTGGCTCAGCTTTGATCACTCATTCCCTACTATGACCAAACTTTTCTCTCTCTCCCTTTTTTTTTTTTTTTTTTTTTTTTTTTTTTTTTTTTTTAGGAACCTGTAAAATCTGATGATTTAATGGAACTCTTTGAGTGCTGTAACCACAGACTGGAAAATGCAGGAGGGAGTGTCAGGGGCCGGCCAGGGGAGGGTTTAATTGGGCCCTGTCTGTCTGTCTGTCTTTCCCCCCCCCCCCTCCCCTATGCAGCTGGCTTGGTGGGAGACACACTTCCAGGACAACATGTCTCAGCAGTCAGGCTTATAGGGGACGTGTTTAGAAATCACTGCCAGCGGGTGAGCTGCAGACCCCACGGCCCTACAGCCAGCCCCCACAGGGAGCCTGGAGCTCACCCAGGGCTGCCATTCCCCACCGAGCCCGCAGGCTCCTTTCTGCCTGGTTGCCCAGGGATTTCCAGGAGCGGGGCTGGCTGGGAAACAAAGGTCGGGAAGGGGGAGGTGGAGGGGAAGGAGAAACCCTGCTGGTTTCCCTTCCCTGCCGACGTGGGAACGCCAGCAGCAGCTCTGCTGCCTGGCCAAGTGCCCATGCCACCCTTTGGGCAAAGGGCCCCGTGCTTCTTCCTTCTTCCCCATGCGGTGTTTTTAATCAGAAAAGAGCTTTTTTTTTTTCTTTTTCTTTTTTCCTGCAGATCAAACACTGATGATTTTGCATTCCTTTTCCTTGGTAGGCCCTCAGGTACCAGCCTGGAGCTCTGTGGGGGCTCTGACCCGCTGGCCTTCTCTAGGCTGGTACCCCAGGAAAGTCAGCCCGGCTGTGACTTTCCTCTCAGAGGTCTGAACAAAGTATTCCTTTTCCTAACCTGCAGATACCCAGAAAGTGATTATCGTCCGTATTTCAGACTCTGTGGGATCCCGGGGTAGAAGCCAAACCTAGTCGTGCATCCAGTTTTCACAGATGGTTTTCTGCCCTTTTTCGTAGGCCAGACCGAAAACCTCAGCTCTGGATATTCCAGCTCTCAAGCATTTGAAATCTGGGGCCCACACTGCCTCTGAATTGTGCAGTTTTGCCCCTCTGAGTCACGAGGCTGTGTGGGATTGGCAGCAGGGAGGTGGAAAAAGCCTGCACGTTGTTTTACAAAATCCAGCTATGCTAAGTCAGGAAGCCATAGTCTTCAAGGACAGCCCAGCACGTTCCTCCTTATACATCTGTAATGGTCTGAACACCCATCAAGCATAACCTGAGACTGAAACAGATGCTGATTATACTCGTCAACATGATAAAAATTCAAGACACTTGAATTAGTGATGAGTCCTTTCTAAGAGGCAATGTGAAAATTGGCATGGAAATCCAGCTACCCAGAGGCGTATTGCTGACATCTGTCAGGTAGTTGTTATCACTTCATTACTTAAAGGGATGCTCTAGATGTTCCTGTAACCTTTTCAGAGACTTCTAGTACTTTGGTATCTACTCTTAGGCATGTTAGTGGACATGCTGCCTAGATAAAGACACAGCAGTGCTGATAGTCTGGATCTACCTGGATATTTTCTCTGTGGTGTGAAGAGAAGGACCATTTTCTAAATGTCCATCGTTGACCACGTACAAGTAGCTGTACTGAGTGCATTATTTTCCATACAGGGGCCAACTTAAAGTATTACAAAGAATGCTACAACAGCTCCATCAGCAGAAGTTATTTAAGCCAAATTAATGTTGTCATCAAGATCTGGGACACAATAATGCAGTCTTCTGACTGGCAATACCCAGCACCAGAGTCAACTTCTGACCCTGGGGGTAGGTGATACCAATTGCTCCCCACTCAGATACCAGAGAAGGAAAAGCAGAAAATCCATAGCAAGCTCTCACAGATAATCAAACACTGTAAGCTAGTTTCAGTGGGCTTTGAGTTAGGCTTGTCATCTCATTGCTGGTGCCCGCCATAAATATACAACAGCTGGATCTCTGGAGAAATAAAAATGCAGCTCATAAGCCTGTATTTCTGTCAGTTAATGTTTATAGGGAATACTGTTCGTAGAAGACATTTCTAGAGATCCAGTTTTTCTTTTTATGCAGTGAAACAACTGAAAAAATTAAAAAGGCAGTCAAGTAGCTTAGCTCAAAGTGTGGCTATCATTAAGAAGTGGCATCTTCAACAGGTCTGCTTTTTTTTTTCTTTTGTATATTTGCATTCAGAGTATGAGAATAAGGCAAATCTTCCCTGAGCTCATTCACCTTAATGGAGGTGAAGTGTACCTGTTTCGGTGAGGACAACAGCTCTGGACAGATGCTAAGGAGACCATCATCTTAAAATACACGAATAGGAAAGTTTCAGCTTTCTAATCCCACTGGGATCTGTGGAGCTGGCTGTGAATGGTACAAGGGAACTATATAGCTGTACTTAGCATGTTTGATCTGAAGATCACAAATAGACAATAAATACAGAATCCCACAATGCCATTTTTAGTGTCACTTTCCAGAGAAGAACTATGCTTTAACAAGGTTTAAACTGCAGTTTGAATGTTTTCACAAGAGCTTTACAGTGTTGCCACTTTGCCTTGGGGAATTAGCTAAGATGTGTTTTGCACAGAACAGAATCATAGGACGAGGCAGCAAACCCTGTAATAAACACTTGTCCATGCTACGACCGAGTTGTTCTCGGCAGTGTTTAAAAGAACCACGTTTGTGACAATATGCCATACAGCAGGGAAGAGACACAGCCTGGATTTATTTTATAAAAGTTAACTTCCTTTAATTATTCATTATCCGTAAGATAATTTACAAGATGCAATAAGAGAAGGAACTTAAATACCAGGATTTCTTCTTTTTACTGATATACCTAATATAGCAACTATAGGCATTAAGTAGTCTGTGCCACATTACAGGAATATGAGTAGTTTGTTTTAAATGTAATTAGTTATGGAGAAAAATGACTGCTATTATTGGGCAGACTGAAAGTTGCTGATACCACTCTGCCTTCAATCTGTACTGATGTGCTTTTGGTAAGACATCAGTTTATTGATTCAGTAGTAGTCATATTTCCAGACACGTATTTATCTTTCCCTGTTTTTTATCCTGTCTATTTGTAATGCTGTCCTGAATGTTATGATTGTTATAAATCTATTTTTATTCTCATGCATCATTATAATCACCAGGTCTATAAATGGCTTTGCTCTTTAAGCCAGTCTGCTATCTGGAAAAACTCACAAGTCCAAACCAATGAGTTGGTGCTGGCAGGTGAATGCTGCATAGCTTAGTCATCTCCGTATATCAGTGTGATGTTTATTGAACCCAAGCAACAAACAGTGGGAAGATTGTGGCTTCAGTCTTGGGACTCAAGAGTTCACCACATATTGCATTTAGAGAACACTCAGAGCTTCGTCATTAACAGATTTCTGACAAACTAAGGGGAAGAGAGATCTCAAGAAGATCGATTGCCTCTGAAAACAAACATATTAGTAGCTGCAAAAGGAAAAAATTTGGCATTCTACCATGTTGTTACAGCAGTCCCTTAGAAATTAATCTCCCTCTTTAAATTTAAGACCGATGATCTGAAGCATCGTGGGAAAACCTGGAAAATGGAGGCTTAGAGAAACCTGATCATCTGCAAACAAGAAAGTGGGGCAGGTAACAGGAAAACATGTTTCAGATTTTGCTCCCGTAGGTGAAGCACCCCTGCAAACATTTCCCCATCCGTGTTCTCTCATATAACTCAGGAGCCGAAGAAAAGACTGTGCCAACATAGACTGAAGGAAGAGAAAAGGTATTCAGCTCATAATGTTGTCAAAAGAAAGCTCACACCTAGGTGGTTATCTTTGTTTTAACTGTGGCTTATTTTATTTTGCAAACGATTCTGCCTTTATTTTTATTTTTTTTTCGCACTGAGATCTTAGCTCCTTTTATGAATGTGAGCCCGTTATGAGGTGTTAATATGCCCAAAGGAGAACTTCATTTGTCAAATATGTATCCAGAGAAGGAAGGTAGATCTCATCCTGTCAAAACACATTTTTATTTGCGTTATAGGATTTGAATGTTGCAATGGAGGAACTGAAAAATTAATCACAGAATGTACATATAGTTGCATAAGGATTTAAGTACAAAAATGTCATCCAAATTCATACTAAAGAAGGATATCTGTTTCTTGCCATTCTAGGCTTGTCTATCTAGTGAATTAAGCCAGCTTGCGAATCTCAAGAGTGCTGGTTACCTCTGTGGTCACCCTCAGCTTGCATATAACATTACATGCTCAGTTTCCCATTCAAAGTGGATTTACACCACGTCACCAATCTAGATTTGTAAATTTTTCAGGTTGCATAAGCAACCTGAAACAGGTAGGATCACACTTCTTACTTTCACATGGCTGTAGATGAGAGTATGCCCTGTAACTCTGAATGGGAACCACCAAACTGCTGCACTGGAAATATGCATCCCATTATCCTTCACTGTCACTCCCACCTACAGGCAAACAATGGCGAGCAAACGGGGTGCTGGAAAGCTGTGAACTGAGAAATGGCAATTTCATTTATTAATTCCTGCAGTGGCTTTTTTGGCCTTTAATTTCTTCCTAACTCGATCTCTGTGGCACCAGGAAGCTTCATGCAATGATTCAGACCTTTCAAGCAGAAGAAAATTTAATGCCTTCTGAAAAATTTGGTCATAACACCCAACCATTTGATAAGAAGGAATTCATTGTTCCCAGAATCAACATTTCCAGTTAACACCAGTACTCCAAAGGAGACAGCACATACTTTACGGAAAGCTAAGGAAATTGGAACCGAAACAAGACAAGCTGTAGCCAGTAAGATTTTCTGGCTAACAGGTTTTTCTTTTTTGTCTCTACTAATTTGCTTTCTACTCTGTAATTGAAGGTCACTGGTTAAGGAAAATGGTCCCGTTAGCTCATGAGGAGCGACTGTAATTTCATTGCTTTCAGTCTGACTTCACTGTGTATACTTGGGTGCACTAATTTTCCATCCTGCTGGTTTTCCACATACGCAAGGATGTCAGGCCAGCAATGATGCCACGCTCGGCCGTCAGTGAATTTTGCGTGGACGTTTGATTATTTTTGCTCCAGGCTCTGAGTCTCCTAGATGCTGGGTTCACTCAGCTGTGAACCAACTATCCAATTGTACAGCTTGATGGATGGCTTGCATCATTTACATCCAAACGCCTCCACCACCTGTGGATTGCTGTGCTCTTTCCTTCCAACCAGGAAGGTGGATGAAGGCAGTTGTCATCGATGAGAGATTGGCTGCTCCTTGGCGCAGGAGCTTGGTTGCTTATTATGGCACTAAACCTAGCAGGGTAGCAGGAACTTCAAGTGCTGAGGCATCTGAAGTACAGACAAGACAGGAGACTGGAATATCGGGTGAAGACTTTTACTGAGGTTTGACAGAAAAAGCACCGTGAGGGAGTGCAGCCATTCAATGAAATGGAATAAGAATATTAGGTGTAAAAGTCGTATTTTCCAGCTGCAAATACCAGAAAATCTGTGTGTCAGTCTTGTGAGGTATGTAGATAACATTACAAATCCAGTAATTCAGACACACAGTCTGTTCTGTTTTCCCTTAATTATGAAAGGCCCTAACAATACCATACTCCTTTCCTCCTTCCACGGAATTTGTGCAGAATTACCAACAGAAAGCCCCACTTATGACTACACACAGAAAGAATCACAATAAAGAAAGAAAATCAATAATGAAGACTCAATGTTTGCTCCTCAAAAGAGCTATCAGAATTTATTTGTAGTTCCTGCTTTGATGTAAGCTCTACAGCTTCTGGTTTCATAAGAATTGCCATGGTGTAAGGCAAGTAAAAAGGAGAGACCTCTGAGAAGTAACACAAAAGGAATATGCAATTTATGGAAGATGGCACGTCAATCAGAAAGCTTGCCATCTCCCTTCAGAAATAGCACAGCTCATGTAGTAAATGGTCTAAAGCACCTTTTAGGTACTTTTGCTTGTGGCCAGACTTCAAGCATAATGAAGCTTTTGTCCTTTTCTTGGCAGAGAAGCTTCAAAACCAGAAAATGCAGGGGAGAGAAAATGGAAGGAATTTCAGCCTCCTCAGAAGATTCCTTACAGCCAGCATAGACGGTGCTACATCCTCCCTGGATGCTCCAGCACATTCCTTTGTTCCCTCTGACCACAGAGTTTCTTTTGTTTAGACCATCAGTGACCTGCAAAGTATTTTTTACCTACAAGTCAATGTGGACTGCATTGAACAGTCCTTGTCTCCCAGCACCAAAGTTTCCCTGGATTTAATATTTGTATCATGTGCTGCTTCTCTACTCACTGTGTTAACAGAACTATTAATTATTGTTATTAATTTCTGTTGTTCAATACTGACAAGTGAGCAAAATTAAGCTTTGATGGAAGTGAAGCTAACTGTCAACTTCATGCATATTTAATCCCCTGCCAACACATGCACAGCAGGGTGGCATAGCCTGAGAGCAACAGCACCAGTGCATTCCAGTGCATCAGCCAACATGGACCAGCGCTTCAGACAAGAGTTTTTAAGGAGGCTGTCCAGAGACAAGTGACTGTTGGCCACAGGGGAATGCTGTTGATTTAAAGATTTTGTATCTACCACACTGTGCCGCAGTTAGTACCGCCAGTGTGCTGTGTTTCAGGGGATGTGAATTTCAATTGGACATCTCTCTGCGTAAGATGTACCTCTTCCTCAAACTCACCTTTATTCATCCTCGAACAAATTCTCATCTTCCCTCAGTGCTTTCTTCTAAGCTTATCTGCTCCCAGTGCTTGGGGGCTTTCACCTTTGATTCTCCTCCCAGGTTTCTAGCCTCCACTCTTCTTTTTGTATGGGGATCTTCATACATTTTTCTGGTCTGCTATCAGAGTGAGTAATCCAGCGATGTATTGTGAAACAACTTTGCATCTTAGCACATTCCTTTTGAATCAGGATTCAAGAATATCACTAGTAAAACAAATATCAAGGAAGCAGTCCGTAGTTCATGGTGGTGGGCCGTGAGCCACACTTGTCTCAGTGATTGATAGATTAAAGACTGCTTCCTCATGCCTGCAAGTAAGAAGCACTTTTATTTATTTTCTTAATTGAGAGAACTTGTTTGATGAAGCCATGTATTGCAGACTATCCTATCCACTTGATCTTTCATGGAATTGTTTTGTACATGTTTCTGCAGCTGTGATTTTAAATCTAGGAACCAGGAGCATGGCTCGTTGGCTGGGTCTGCTCTTGGGCTGGCTCTGAGTCAAGAGTCTTGAGAACTGAAAAGTGAAAAGATGGGAGGGAGGTCATTGTTCACCCTATCAAAAAGGATCAACATAGCAGAGACAAACAGACTTCTTCCTGTGTTTCAGCAGATTTTGCAAACAAGAAAGAGTAATAATCATTTTAAAGCGCCCTCTCAGTTAAAGAATTGAGTGCTGCTTCTTTAAATGGTTGATGTGGGCCGCACGAGGAAAGCTAACAGTACTCTGATTTGTTGTGAGAACTTCTGCCTAAAATGTAAAAGCATTTCTTATCAGAGAAAGCCTTTCCCTTCTGCTTCTGCATTCCTTTTTTCATATCGCTATAAAAAGGCTAACCTTGAATGTCGATGAAAATGAAAGCAATGTAGAAATACATAGAAATGGCTGCTCTATTTTTTTCCCCACTGCGAATTCTTTTAAATAATTTTGATCTGCATCCAGAGCAGTTTATGGAGGCACAAAACAGTGCATGTGGAACAGCAGGCAAGAATGTGGAGTGAATACTAATGCGCTTGAGCACCCACCCCCAAGCTCTCCAAGCTTTTTGCAGCATAACTAGCAGTTCCTGTTGGGCTTGCTTATATCTTCACGGAGAAAAGTCCTTTAGCATTTAGTAGAAAATTATTATTTTTTCATACATGTTTTGAGCTGTTAGAATGTAATGTAAAATTCTCTCCTTGCCATACAATAGTTTAAGAAAAAGAAAAACAAAACAAAACAAACAACTATAAAGAATAAATTCTAAAGGCTGTTTAGGGCAGATTTTGCAGAAGAAAAATACATCCTCATAGGACATGCCTGAATACCTCTTGTTAAATATAATGGGATTATTTTTTCACACTGTTAGCATCTAAAGCTAAGTGGATTATAGTAGGTAAGTTTACCGTGGTAAATTTTGGCTTTTTCTTGCAGCAGAAGAGAAAGGGCCCCTCTCTGAAAAACAGAAGAAAATTGAGAAAATAAAAAACCTGACTTTTTATTTTTCCCAATGATAATACTGTTCTGGAAGCCCAAACACATCTTACACAAAGTGCCACAAAGGGCCTTTCTTTATTTTTCTAGTTTTAGAGACATAATTGTGGTCCTGTAACACAAAGATGCTGCTGAGGTACACAGAACACAGTTTGGGGCCGAACTGGTATCAAAACATTTCATTTCAGTAAAAAAGGGATCATATGATCTGTGGATTGTGATAGCAGAAGACTGCAATCAGTGACATCCCCTTTTCTTCTCCCTCAACCTCTTATTTCTCATGAAACATCAACACATTTTTCCACTCGTTTCACCCCTGAAATGCTATTACACATTCAGCCAGAGAGAAGATACACTTAGGCAGCAACATAACAGTAAAGATGTAAAATTTCAGTAGAAGTGCACGTTGGATGCCTCTCTTCTGCATAGACTTCGTCAACTCTGAGGACAAAGCGGTCGCTGTTCCTGCTCACAAGCAGAGCTTGAAATTGCACAGAGATGAAAAGCATCACAGTTCCATAACTAAATGCTGCATATTTACAATTTATAAACCTTGCATGTGGGTGGCTTGGGCTGTAAGCAAATGTTTTTCTGCATTGAATGGCCGGCCTCGTGCTTCTGGGGCCTGGAGCTGTTTGGGGACTGGAAACATGGACGTAAAAGGAGAAGGAAGAAACTGCACATTACTTCCCCAAGGCCGCTTCTCCACAAAAGGATGGGTGGCCCAGTGTACTGCTCTTGAAAGAGCTGACTTCAGATCTCTGCTGTGGCTCCACCTCTCTGCACACTCCCAGCAAGACATTTCAAGTGATGTCCAAGTTATTTTGGTTCAATGAGCAGAGATGGGATCTGAGCTTCTTGCAAGATCAAGCCTGATGTCTATTTTTGTATTTTTGACTTCTTTTTTGTATTCTTTTAATTTTTATTATTGTCTGGGTAAAATGCCATAAGCTGGGGTTGTTAACAGATTAATACTTTGAACTGGATGCAGTGAGAAGAGTTGTATAATTACCTTGGGGAGGTAACGAAGAAATGGTGCTAACAGGCCTTGGCATTTACTGCGCTGACTGTGACAATGGAAAGATTTATTCAAAACTACTGTGTCAATTAAAGACTGTACTCTGTTTCACTGCAGTATGCTCCTTGGTGTTTTGCTTTGTAGCTTCTTTAGCAAAATAAGTTCCCTGTTGAATGCATCAGCTGACTGTAAAATGAGTCAAAATCTATGGACTGCACAGAAAGCAGAAAAGCAAATCTAAGCCAAGCATTCTGTACAGAGAGATGAAGATTCATCAGCCACCCTGTCAGCAGCAAAGCCAGTGATGGTTATCTCCCCATCTCTTCTCCCCTGCCACTGGGTGGGGACTGAGTTCATCCAGAGAGGGGAGGGAATCTGGTTGTTCGAAGCAGAACCCAGTGCAAGGGCCTCTGCACGCTCTTCAGTGGATTTCCACTGCCCTGCAGTGGTTTTGTCCTCTCCATCAGTCCCCACATTTTTCAAGCAGCCCTGAAGCGTATCCCCTCACTCCTCCCAACTTTACCTCGTCTTCCTTCCAAAAAGGAAGAAACATGAACCTGTGCTGTTGCTTAATGCTATTTCCTCCTCCATTTTGCTTGCATGTTATATAACTTCTTTTGGGACCTCTCTTGACTATTTCTATTTTATACTTCTGTTTTATACTACTCACAACAGGGCTGCGGCTCACTGAATATCACCCAAATAAATAGCATGGTCAAGCACGCAGCAGCAGCACCCCACTCAGATTCACTCAGTCAATTCAGAGTGGCAGGCAAAATCTTCAGCATCAAAACTTAACTGAAACTCAAAAAACGTGGTGGTCCCCCAGACACCAGTAAGTTTCACTGTATCTAAAGCCCTGTTCCCCAGCTCAGCTCCAAGTGTACGAGTAGGCCCTCTGACTTGGATAAACTTACTCATGGTATGAAGCACCTTTCTGAACGGAGGCTTCAGCGTTAAATTGAAAAACAGAAAAAGCCCTTAAGATCCAGTGAAAAAGCACTAATTCAAACCCTATGTAAAATGTGGGCTAGTTTGAATCAGCAACATTATTTCTCAAAAAAAATATACAGCCACCTTGGCAAAGCTTGTTTGTTATTGAATTTATTTTTATACTGCAAGTTACGGGAAATTAAATAATACCTCACATTTTTCTTTGTTATGGTAACAATGCGAAAATATTTTGAGCTTAAAAAATGCTTACATTCTTTAGTAGTCTTTAAAACATAGCTGGAAAATTAACATTCTTTATGATTGTCCTCACTAAAAATCACAGATAAACACAAACTCTTTCTCCCGAAAGAATGGGAAGCCATTTTAAGTAGTTCCATATCCATGAAATGAAATGAAAATTAAATGTAAAAGTATTATTATAAATGTGTTTCTCATTAAATAACTTCTTTTTTTCTTTTGCAGTCATCTTTTCCAGAGAGCCTTTGCTTTCTCACATAGTGGAAGGCTGCATTGGGAATATCACTCTTACAAGACACTGTACGTTTGCCTACCACTGCATTTGTCCTAATTACCTTTCTGTAGAACCACAGTTTGTTCCCCTAAGGGTATTCATAGTGTAAACTTTGTGCATCATTTTAGGGCATTAAAATAACTGACGTAAGGGGAATTGGGGAAGATGCAGAGGAATTTCCCTCACCAGTAGGAGTGAAGTAAACAAGCAAGAAAATAAAATTTCATCACAAACCCTCTGAGGTTGGAGTTGGGTCGCCATGTCAAGCAGCATAGAAAGAATAGCTTGGTTTTCATGCTCATTAAGTACTCCTGTCTGCTGACATTGCAAGCAAGGATGCTAATTAGCACTTGCCACTGTACACTGGACTGAAACCTGCGAGAAGTCTAAACACTCATCGTGTAAAAAGCTGCAGTTTCTTGTGACCTAAGTGATTTTTGAAGCAATGATTTAAAGGTAAACAATTGTTTTCTCTCCTCAAAATGTCTCTTCTTCCATTTTAAGCTGTTCTAATCTCGCAAAAAAAAAAAAAAAAAAAAAAAAAAAAAAAAAAAAG
>NW_024962263.1:77942322-77969341 GCF_019238085.1 Lagopus leucura
AAAAAAAAAAAAAAAAAAAAAAAAAAAAAAAAGAAGTTTTTTTTAAAAACCCAATCAATTATTACTTCAATAATAACTACTGCATCTTGCTCAAAGCATCAGTTGACAGCTGTACGATTTTGCACTGAAGCTATCATACTGGATTCAAACAGCTAGAAGGAACTACCACGCTAATGGATTCCAGAGCCAGCAGGATCATCTTGCTTAGCAAATCTGATGGCTTGTGCAAAGCAAATTGTAGATAGAGAAGATCATGGGGAAATAGATCCCATTTTATTGTTGTTCCACTGCTTAATTAGTAACAGTGTAAAAAATGTGTGATTCATCTTGCTTGTATACATACAGTATCAATTTCCATTTTAAGGAGTTTGCAGAATACCATCCTGCCACCTCAGTATTGAACTCAGCAGCTTTTGTGCACTTTTTCCAAAGAGACATCTAGTCTGTACTCAAAGACATCGAGAAATGGAGAATACACCAGAATTCTTGGTATTTTGTTCCAATGGTTAACCACCACCAAAATTATTTCCTGACTGCTTATTTTCAGTATCTTCTGATTTAAATCACGCAGACAGATCTTCCTGATGGCATTTTGAACAGCTACAGCCTCCATCCAACACCTATTTAAGTCAAGGGAAACATTCCTATTAATTACAAGGAATAGCGAACCAGGCTCCGAATTGTATATAACGCATCTCTGTGGTTTATGAGGTGAATGCTAAAGAAAGTCTCTCTTCATATTCCAGCAGAGAGACAATATGAATGATAGAGAGAATGCTGCCCTCTTACGGTTTTGTGGTTGAATTTGTCCTCATAATATATTAAAAATACAAAAATAATATTTTTTGGCTGCCGCATGCTGTTTTGCTCTGTTTTATGTATGGCACTGAACAGCAAGTATGCAACAAGCAGGACTCCTTTCATAATAAATAATCTAAAAGCACTGAAAATGCAGCCCATACTGGCAATACTGAAGGTGATAATGCACAAAGACAGTGGGTGATTTAAGAGACAAGTATGGGACCACTGTTTTCCAGACAGCTTTGTTAGCTGAAGTGGGCTGGGACACAGCTGGGTACTCGTTTTGTTTTCCATGCTTGAAACCAAGAAACCTGTTCCCATGATGAAGACTCCTTTGTTCTCCAGAGGAACTGATTCGTGCCCCGTGCCTTCCCTGCTGGGGAATGTGGCATCCATGGATACCACTGAGTAGGACATACAGGGGGACCTCTTCTAGTTTAAGAGTATGTCAGTTCAGGACTGTGCACTCAAATTACTAGAACCTTTTTTCCCCTTCAAATAAGTAATCTCCTTTACATGCATAAAGGAACAGGCATAGGTATAAAATGACTGCAAGCAAATCCAACATGTTCGTCGTAGCTGTTGAGCAGTATGAAACATACGCAGCATACTCTGCACACATAACCTACGCAGGGCCAGGGCAGCTGGCCTCCCCTGCCTTCCATGTGCACCCACTGCCATGCTGACAATTTGACCATTATTGTTTCCATGACCAGTTGAAATTTCACAATGAATCACGTGACATTACAAGAGAAGACCCTGTGCAGTGACCTCCCTGGAAAAGGATATCTGCAGCCTATTCACAGAAGCCTTCTATTTTTTGGTAAGAACTGGGTATAACACAGTATAACCTCAGACCATGAGCTCAGTCATGTCCCACACACAGCAAAGTCCTTCATGTGCAAAACCATGAAAGAAACCACATCAAGATGTGTAGATCATTGAAAACTTTAAGAAAACATCACTCAGATTTATCTATCACTTCTTTACTAGAAATAACCAAATTCTGTCATGACTAACTATTTAGACACGTAGAAATGGGAAAAATGCATAAAATAACTAGTTCTATTTAAACAATTCATATGCCAGAATAGACCATTAGGTCATGTAGCTTCATCTCCTGCATAACACAAGCCACTGAATTTCACCTAGTTACTGCCAACAAGCTGTGTTTAACTGTAACAGCAAAGCACTGGTGTGAAAATTTCAAGAAAGATCATTTTGATCTTCCAGTGGCAGTCTGTGAAGGCTGAATCTCTCTCATTCTTAAGTGTTTGTTTCTCCTTCACTTCCCACTGCAGGACATCTGTCTACCTCTCTGTCACTGTTTCATGACCTTACTGACCAAAGAAATCTCTTAATTTTACAGATGGATAACCCAAAGAGGTGTTACTCAAAGGATATGTTGCTTTTTTTTTTAATGCAGGCTTTCAAAAAAATAATGCCTTTACCTCCACAATGGTGTTTCTTAATAGTTATGGCTGTAGTCATGACAACATTCTGTAAAATAAGCTTCTGTTCTGATGTGGGGTGGTAAACTCATGATGTTACTGCACTGAAAGAGGAACTTCACCCTCAGTGCAATTTAATGATATGATATTCCTTTTCTCAAAATAGAACTGAAAGGTTTGAGTTTGGTCAGACATGAAAGGAAGGCTGAAAAATGTCTTAGATACCAAATATAAGTATTCAACACATTTCAGTCCACTTTATTTTGGGACAGGTTATAACCCTGTAAAGGACTGAATGGCAGTAGAGTAATTCTGGTTTCTAGTTGATCTCAGCATGGAAAATCTTCTGTCACTTTTCTCATTTAAGAAGATACTTCCCTCTGAGCATAGGCAGGGTTTTGCTGCTCTTTGGTGTCCTACAGAAAGTCAGAGGTCAGACCTGCCCAGGTATTTGCCCCTGTCTCTTTCTTGTGCCAATATTGTACATTTTGAAATGTCAAAATAAAGGTAGAACTAAGATATATTGCAAATAAGTTCTGTGGGCTTTGGGAGTCAACCTATACAAAGTCTTACTCAAAAGTTCATTTTAATTCCCATCACTGTGTCCTTTCTCAACGTAATGACATCAGGAAGAAAAAAAGAAAAAAAAGCAACAAAAAAGCAACAACAGCAAAAAGAACAGCACAAAGCAAACTTTAATGTTGCTGTACAGACCAAAGCAGTGTAAGTTCCTGTACTGTTTATGTCTACCCAAGAAAAAAATCCACGCTGACTAAGCAGGCTTACCATGGCCTCAAGTTGCATCAGGGGAGGTTCAGGTTGGATATTGGGAAAAATTTCTTCTCCAAAAGAGTGGTCAGGTGCTGGAATGGGCTGCCTAGGGAGGTGGTGGAGCCATTGTCCCTGGCAGTGTTCAAGAAACATTTAGATGTTGTACTGAGGGACATGGTTTAGTAGGGGAATATTGGTGGTAGGCAGAAGGTGGACTGGATGATCTTGGAGGTCTTTTCCAACCCTTGGTGATTCTATGATTCCCTGATTCTTTAATCCTTCTCAAAAGATTCAAGTGGAATAGGTGTCTGGCAAAGCTATCAGATAAGGACCACAGACCTCAAATCAGAGACCGCAAATTTCTATTCCACAAAGATATCTGATGGTGGCAAGCAGCAAGAGATACACGCATAGAAAATCCACAGATTTAAAGGGAAATTTTCACAGATCTGTATCTTCTTTTGTCTTCATAATGGTGTATAAGGTTTGTGACTTACTCATACACACAGCTTACTAGCAAGGCTATCTTGTTAACCATGTACTCCGGGTTGAAATTATAAACATTTCCTTAATAGAGGGTTACACTGAAATATAACCAGTTTGCATTTCTTGTACTACACTGAAAATGCATATAAGCAGTGATGCAGGTTAAATAACGTTTACCAAAAACTACCCTGGTATTTTGATTTACTCATTCTGCTGGTAAGTGTTCTTTCTTCTTCTCCACAGATGTGGTAAGTGCAGCATGGCATATTTTATACATTTGGGCTTGAAATGCATTTAATTGTTTATATCATGTATTTTCAGTATCTTAACCAGAAATATTCCTTGCCAAGTATCTGTATTTATGTCACTGACAAAACCTAATGCTACAGGGAAGAACTTCAGAAGACTGTGCTATCTTCACAAATGAAACACAAGTTCTGTATAGCTTTAGTGATGTGGCTCACGGCAGTGTTGTGGACTCTCCAGCTTCACACTCTGCATGAGGCCAAGAAAGACTACTGCTACTAAAACTCAAGCTGATGGGAAAAATAGATGAAGTTATTCTAGAAGACACTGCTCGGTTAATGCCACTCCTCAGAACTCCCCTTGAAGGAGCTGATGGGGGGATGCCATAGAACTATCCACCACTGTACAAGAATGCAGGCTGTGAGATAAAAGGAACAAATCATAGGAAGTGCCAACTGCTTGTAGGTATCTTTGGGTGCACTGAGCCCCACTTTTCCCTGACCCTTGACCACAGTGCAGTGCTGGAGAGCACATGGTAGAGACTATATGCCTGTCAGCTGTACCAGACTCAGGTGTTCTCATTTACCTTGGTGTTGCTGCCCTCTTCTCTGTGGAAATCTGTTTACTGGACTTTCAGAGATGAAAATAGCTAAAACACCTCATATGCTGCGAGGTGCTACAAAACAGACTTACCATCTCCTTCTTGCGTGTTTTGTATTATCTGTGTCTTGGGCTTTTATTTTTTTATGCATACCTCATCCTTCCTTATTAGTATGGATAAAGGAGATGATGATTACTGAGATTACAACATTTTTATTCAGAGCCCCTCAACGGACATTCTGAGCATTTTTATAGCTATTTGTATCTACTCAAAACAGAAATGGGCAAATGAAAGAGAGCTTTATGCTAAGAAAGGCCTGAAAACAATGGGATGACTTAATCTAAAGAGGTGAAGGGAAGAAGTCTTCAAAAATAAGTGAAAAGTGGCTGTTCTCTACCCACACTGAGCACAAAAGAAGAAGAAATCAAGTTAAGTGACAAGAGAGATATGGACTGGATTCTAGAAAATACATTATGCTTGAAAGACAATTAAATGGAATGGACTGCCCAGGGAGGTGGTGGAGTCACCGAGCCTGGGGGTGTTCAAGGAAAGACTGGATGTTGTGTTGAGGGTTTAGTGGGAGCTATTGGTAACAGGTGAACGGTTGGACTGGATGATATTTTAGGTCTTTTCCAACCTTGGTGATTCTATGATTCTATGATTCTATGATTTTAAATACTGGAAGAGATTGTGTGAAGCTATGGCTTCACTGTCACTAGGGTTTTATAAGGAGAGGTTAGACCTTGATCTGGTTAGGCTGATTTTATCTGTTGGCAGCAAGAGGTATTCACTAATTTTTCAGAGTCCTTTCTAGGGAACAGCCACAGTCTGAACAAACTCTGGCAACATCAGCTCCCCATCAACTGATGCTGAAAGCTCAAGAGCTGAAGTAGGTATAAAAGTCTCAGGAAAACCAGGCAACCTTTCCAAAAGGGTTAGGGAAAGGCTGCACAAGCACACCTGAAGACCATGAGCCTATTATATACACTGTCGCCATCCTGAGAGAGGGTTAGCAGACGTGGAAGGATGAAGTCATGTGGTTAAAGGACATTTGCTAGTCGATGTTTACACCAGCAGACAGGAAACCAAATTAACAAACTCTTGGCAGAGTTACCAGGAGAGGGCTTTTTATTTATCACTCATGTGGATGTATTGCTGTTTCCACCCAGTAAGTCTGTGTTCCTTCTCTGAACGCAGTTTCACGTATCTCCTGTAAGTTCTAATGCTTGGAGGCAAGGATGTGTTTTGTTTTAGGGGCACATCAGGTGAGCACAAAATCTGCAAGAGAACTTCAGCTGGGGATTTTGGTTTCAAAAGGAGATCCACCCAGGAGCTATTTAAACCTGTCCCTTGTTTTTGCCAGCAAACCAGGAAGAAGTCTTAACACACAGAAAATCTTTTTTTCCTAATACTAGCCAGAGGCCTTGTTTGGGAAACAGAAAACAAAAATCTCTCCCAGTAGAGCTTCTTTTCCTGTTTCCCAGTCAGTGCTTGCCTAGCAGATCTGACAGGAGGTAAAGAGGTGCAGAACAGGTTTGAAAGGCTTGATTAGATATGGAGAGAGTAATAAAACTCAGATTTTGAAGGAGCTTCAAGTGCAGGGCTGAGTTCAGAGTCTGCTCTCTGCAAAAAAATGGGGAGGTGATCATGCCAACTGAGGAAACATAGGGGAATATACACACAGAGTAATCCCTATAAAATCAATTCACATTGACTTTAAGCCTCTGAGTTGCTTTGAAAAGGCGAGGAAGCATCTTCTCAGGGACCCTTTGTTCAGAATGCAAGTGAGCTGAGAGAAACACAGATGCACATCTGGCATGTGAATCTTTCTCCTGATCACACCAATCTCTGCTGGTGAATCAGGAAGCAAGTTCCAGGGTAGCTGGGCTCTTGAACACACCACAGTGCTTTTCTCTCTAAATGGCAAATCCTCTTCCTGTCCCACAGGCAGTACCAGGTACTATGTTTCCCAGATATCATATAGTCTGCCATTCTCAACACCCAGTCCATTTTTCTACTGGGCCTTTTCATCTTTGCCAAGCAATTTAAAAGTAAGATACAGCCTTTTGCTGCAGTCTTTTCCAACCATTTTTAGAATTTATCTCAGGTGCGCCACAGCCATGCTGTAGGCTGTGCTCCAAATTAGGTTTAAAGGGCCATTTGTTTTAGTCATTTCTGTACCTCCCAGCACAGCCTAGTCCAGACACTTGCTATCCCAACACAAAAGAGGCTCGCTGTGCCAAGACACGGTCTTCTCCACCCCTTCTCTCCTGAGTGAACTCACTGTCTCCAAATCATTTAATCTTCCCACTTGGCTGTAGGATAGCAGCTGTCTCTCCCAATCAAACTAAAGCCACTGGCAAGCAAACCTTCATTCCTGGGAGTCACACCAAGAACAGTCCATCCGCCTCTTCTGTGATATTTCAGAGCTGTTTCTGCCAAATAGTTGGAGATGGCTATAGAAGGAAATGCATTCTTCAGTCGCAGCAAATTTAGAGGACAGGCCTGGGGAGAGGGGAAGTAACTCAGGAAGGAAAACTATAAAAGAAAATAAAATAATAACAATAAACAAAATCTGATGTTTAGTGCCAGAATCCATGTGGCATTTAAAATGCACAAGAAAATCTTAGTGTGTATGGGGTCTCAGTGTTTTGTGAGTGTAATAAAACTAATGTGGATTCAGTCTGATCTCTAAAATCTTGCCACAGCAGGTTATTACTAATTCTTGAAGATTAAAGCAGTCTTTGGCTCTCCCTCAGTGGCCCAGTATGTATTGCAGGCTGCCAGAAAATAAACAAGCAGTTTTAATTGCCCTCTCTGGTGGTGTTTTTTTACAAGAATGGCTGGCAGTCTCACTGTAGTCATTGCAAGTTGTCGCCACAATTAAGAAGTGGACAAGTGATTACGTAAGCCTTTTCTGGTTTCCTACATTTGCCAGAGATTTATCATACTACAGTGAGTTTGATATTAATGATACTAAGAGTGGACCATATCAAATATTTCTCTTTGAGCATTCATCATCTTGGTTTGGAGTAATCCCAGATATGTACACTGGGAGAACTCCTTGAGAGCAGCCTTCTGGAGAAGGACCTGGGGGTCCTGGTGGATAAAAAACTGAACATGAACCAGCAGTGTGTTCTTGCAGCTCGGAAGGCAAATGGTATCCTGGGCTCCATCAGAAGAGGGTTGGCCAGCAGAGACAGGTAGGTGATTGTCCCTGTCTGCTGTGCCCTCATGGGGCCCTATCTGGAGCACCAAATCCAGGCCCGGGGCCCCCAGTATAGGAAAGATGTGGATCTGTTGGGGAGGCTCCAAATGAGAGCCACAGAGATGATCAAAGGGTTGGAGTAACTCCCCTATGAAGACAGGCTGAGGGAGCTGGGCTTGTTTAGCCAAAGAGATCTCATTGCAGCCTTCCATTATTTAAAAGGAGATTATTAACAGGAGGGGAATCAACATATTACAAGGGTAGACAGTGATAGAAGGGGGAATGATGTTAAGCTTAAGAAGGGAAAGTTCAGATTGGATGTCAGGGGGAAGTTCTTTACTATGAGAGTGGTGAGGTGCTGGAACAGGCTGCCCAGAGCAGTTGTGAATGCTCCATCCCCAAGGTGTTCAAGACCAGGTTGGATGGGACCCTGGGCAGCCTGGTCTAGTACAGATCTAGAGGTTGGTGGCCCTGCCTGTGGCGGGGGCTGGAACTCGATGATCCTTGGGATCCCTTCCAACCCAGGCCATTCTATGATTCTATGATCTACAAGAGAAGCACTGCTTAAGGTACCCCGAGGTTACGCTTGTCAGTAACTGAGGATTCAGTTTCATTAAACAGTGGAATTTGCACTGGAATCACAACAGCCTTCTCCTTTTCTGAGCAAAGATTTGACTGATTACAGGATTTTCCAGAAAAAAAAAAAACCTCAGTGGAGCTTTAATCTTTTAGTTGAAGACTCTTAATTGTAAAACATCTGAGAACTACATTCCAGGGAACTAGAGAGAAAATGAAATAAAAATGGTGCATTTCATTCCATTGTGAGAATTTGGGTGTTTTTTTTTCCAGTCTGTTTGTAATATATATATTTTATTATCGGCTCAGGTATCAGTTCAGATAGAAGTTCTCAGCTTTTACAATTTTCTAATATATTTCTTATGGGAAAATTGTAAATGTGGTCTTGGATTCAGACTTATTTATGATTCTGTTCTTTTCAGTACCCAAGGGAAACAACCCATTTCCAAAGTTCCTTCAAGATTTATACTTTAGAGATAGTAGCTTGCATGTGAGATCACTGAGCATGCCTCGCCTTATCACTTTGAGGCCATTCACATAAATTATATTAAGGAAAACATGTTTTGCAAATTGCACTGTTTCCAGGACCAACAGCTGTTATAATGGTTCACGCTTTGGTTTGTACTTTATGGGGGTTTTCTCTGATTTTTAGGTAAAGTGGCAAGAGGAGGCAGCAGGTGGTGTGGAATATTGACATAATTTTCTGATGATGGTAGAAGGGAAGCTTGCAAATGAGATCTGACAGTTCTGAAATATTATGTGGGTAGAGGCAAGAATAAAATACAGATCGCTGTATTGAATTTCCATTGCATTTTATTTAAAATAAAGGAAGTAAAAAGAAACTGATGGGATGCATAAGCTGTTATTCATTGTGGACTGCAGCTCACGCAAAAATATGAAAAAAACATCACTTTGGAATAGATTAAAAGAAAGGTAGCATTTCCCCAATGTAACCAATAATCTTGAGTAAATAACTTGTGTTGTATAACATACATAGGAAACTAGTACTGAATTCTGTGAGAATGAAAAGCATTATGTTATCATATTTCACTTATGAGATACCTGTATATTCTGGAAAAGGTTAATCAGGCCCTGGGGATTAGAGCCTAGTGATATTTAATAGCCACCTCATGGAGACAGCAGGATACAGCATGCACTGCAGATCTGATTTGTTTGTTTCTTGGTCTTTAACCTCTGGTTTTGGCCTCTCTGCTATGCTAGCTTCATCATTAGTTCTGGAGCTTGGATTTGAGAGAAAGGAATCTTTGGAATTCGGCACTCATGAGTTCCATACACAATCTCTTTGTTTTTCAGTAGCAGCTCTTTTTTCCACTTGATGGCTTGGGAGCAGTTGTAGAGAGTGAAAGGGAGAAGGGTGTCATTCCAGCTTCAGTTTAGCTACAGCCTCACACGAACCAGCAAGGTAGCAGCTCCCAGCTTGTTCTACATTCTTGATGCGGCTGAACACATTTTGCTTTTGGGGACAATGATGAGGCCCAGCCTAGCAGCCATCTTCACTGCAGGACCACAGAGGCACTGCTTTGCTCAGCCCTATTCTGCCCCTACGTGGTATGGCCCAACCCATGCTGGTGTCTGAAGCATGGCTGCCCACTGAAAGCCTTACACTGCCATGCCCTCGATTCAGACATTGGCACCATGCCACGCTCCCATGGACATGAAGCACTTCTTGGGAAGATTATTCATCACAGTGGTTGCATGGGGATTTTCACAGCAGCAACTCCTTGATGTATTTGTTGTTTGTAATGAAGGCACTGCAGGAGGGCAGCCACGGACTTCCCTGTGGCTGGAGTTTTCTCCTGCAGGAGAAATGCATCTCTTAAATCAGAGGAAATGGTTTCTGGTTACTGGTAGTTTGATTCACAAACTTACATGAGCTTTTTCATAGAGTTACCTAAAATGTTCTGCTGTGAACAATTGGGTTCTCGTACCCAAGCACATCCTTTCCCTTTCCTCTCTCATTTCTGTGGTTAAAACGTTGCTTACAGGAGCAGGCAAGCAGGAGGTATATTACAAGTCCTCTCTTGTCTGTGTTGTTGGTCATAACAGAGACAACAGATACTGACAGGTCCTGAGACACTCTCAGGCTCTCCTTTCATCAGAAAAACTGTTAGCAGCATTTTCTCCTTTCCCTTCTAGTGATACAAAGGCTATGTTACAGGACAAGGACTCAAAGGATCAACAACATCTCAGTATAACTTTGTGCAAGTTAAGAAGGTGTTGAGTCATCAAGACTCTTTCCTTTCTAGTGGCAAAACTCAACCAAACAAACAAATTCAAATGTTACCCTACCTGATTTGATTAATTAGGTAAAGGAGAACTCTATTCAGGTTCTTATGCGATCAAGAAAGACTTCTGGCTAACTTCGTTATAATGGAGTTAAATAAATAAAAGTAGAACACAGTTATGGTAAATTTTAAAGGATTGAAAGTGTAATATATTTATTTTAAAATCACAAACACATACATAGGCTCACATACACTGTGTCTAGCAAGAAATTGTCATGGTTTAAAAAGTAAAGCCTTTGATAAAAACCCAAAACTCTTGCAGCAAATGTGAGAAGAATGTTTGTGTTCAGCAAAGGAAATACTTGGTGTGTTTTTCCTTAGTGGAAGCAGCACAAAGAACAATTCGTACTGACCTGAAGTTTTGTGGTGTCTCAACTTTGTTTAAAACACTTTGTAGAGTCCAACTTTACACCGACTGCTGAAGAAACTACTTTTTTGTTTAATAATTTAGCTGACACACAGCATCATTTGAAGGATGCAGAGCAGTCAGGGCAATGATAGAGCAACTGCCTCTAAGACATGAGCAGACACAATAACCTCTTGAAAAAGCCTCAGCTCTATTTTATTGAAATACAGTGTTTCTTATTCATTTAGTTGAACTCTGGGTCTCAGAAGTCTTACAAAATAGTTCTGTTTGTTTTTTTTAATGTCTAAGAACAAATTCAATAACAAAAATCTTTGCAATAAAGAAGACGAGTACCTAAAAAGGAACAAAATGCAAAATTTTGACTCCTGGTGATTTAGGAAAGCTGTATTTAATTCATACATGCACTTGTAATTGGCTGGGCAAGTCCAGTTACTGCTTTTACTCACAAAGACCACTACTAAGGCTGAGATCTGCATTCAGAAGCCCTTCTTCTGCCTAAGGCTGTTTGGGATCTATAGAAAAGACAACTGCAGCCATAAATGTATGGATTTGCTAGCTGTGCTCACAACACAAGTGGAGTGCACCGAGAGCTGCATTCACAGCTACCTTCATTTAAAGACAGCAGGAAGAAGTGAGTTGTGAAACAACCCGAAGATTTCCTTCCCCAAGTAGGAGAGTTGACTTATAGTCCTTCTGACAGAGCTTGAATCTATGGCTCTTGCTTCTCAGGAGAGAGCATAGCCGTGGAGTCATGGGACACAATGAGTAAGTAGCACCTTTTTCCTTCTTGTTGACACAAGGACGCTCTGCGACCTGAATTTGAGATCCATGAGACCAGAGAGACAGCTGCGAGGAGAACTACAGTTGGAAATATTGCAGTTAGGGAAGAAGAGCTTAGCTTTCAGGTGTTTACCATCAAAACACTCAAACTTTTTTGGTCTTTTTGCCTCACGAAAGTGAGTGAATCTTTGATAGTGCTGCCTATGTGCGATATGGACCAAAGTTTGCCCAGAATGGAGCTGGATTGAAATGAAGACCCATTGCAAAGCTTTAAATGAAACATGGGTTAACAAAATTATCCCTTACCCCCTGAAAGTTTTCTTTCCACCTTCCTTCACAAAAAAATTTACATTTCCCTTTACTTTTGTTGGGGAGCTCTTTGAAAGGCTTAACAGAAGGCTGCAGACCACCTGTGTGATTTTCCTGCACAGAGTAACTTAAAACTAGCCACAGATCTAAATTATTATTAATTGCCTAAGAATACAAACATATAAAATTCATGGATGCATTGTTAATTTACTCTACAACATAGCCAAGCATTCTTCCCTGTTATTGCTATCTTATTATTGGGAAAATGCCCAATGCTACTCATTTTTACAACTCAGCAGGTTCTTTTAAGCCAAAAGAATGTTTCAGTGAGAGATGAGCTGGCTTAAATTCACTTCTAAGTTTTTGTTAACTAATTTCATGTGACCTTGGCAATAAGATACTTATTAAATAATTTCATGTGACTATGATGATCAGTGCAGAAATAAGATTTGCAGACAGAGGGCTGCTAGAAATTACTGGCCCCTAAGGCTGAAACAGAGAAACTCATTCTTCTAGGGAAAAAAGAAAAAAAAAAAGAAAGAAAAGAAAAAAAAAAAAAAGGATACTACTTTGCCATTCCTCTGGTTTTGCAATAAACTTTTCCATTTGTGCTGTGCTGTTTGTGTCTGGTGATGAATTAAATTCAACAGAAAACAACAACATCATGAGTATTTAAAAAAATATATTTTATTTTAAGCCTATTGAAGTAGATAGTACTAATGGATGAAAAACAAGCATACAATGCTGAAGAATTAACTCCTTTGAGAAGAAGTCAAGAAGCAGAAACTTTCAGTACGAGTACTGTAGTTGCAGGCTGCAAGGATCATTACAGGGACAGAGGATAAATGCAGAGCTCATTAGGAACTGACTATAGCAAGCCAGATATGCTAGCTGGGTAATTCCATCTCTATTTCCTAAATTCTAGTCATTCAGGACACAGAAGAGTGACTTCTCTGAGCCAGTGCCCAATTTGATAAAGGACCAGCTAGCTGAGCCAAATCTCAGTAGGAAGACCATTGATATTTATCTGCTATACAGCTTTGAATACAAAAATTATGATTAGCTAATTTGAGTCTGCATAGATATTTTCTTATTGTGCCCATGTTTGTGGCCACCCACTCACTGCTGCTCTCAACAAGGCAGTAGCGGCAGAGAAATTCTTTCTTGGGGCTGTTTCGACGACTGGAGCAGTGAGGAGCTGCTCTGCACTGTCTATGAAGGATTTGGCTCAGGATCTTGGTAATAAGAACCATCAAAAACCCACAGTATACTTTTGGGTGATCTATAAGTAAAAACAAATGCATTTTGGCATCTAGTTTATTTACTTTAGTGGTCATTCAGGAAACTGGCTAGATTAGAATAACGAACTCATTCCTCAGTTAGTTCCTCCTTACATACACTGTTTCTCAGCTTAAGTATGTCTTAAGTCTTCAGTATGAATTAAGCTTCCAGGCTAGAAATGCTAGGTCTTGTTTCAGTTTCATCCTGTTGCATTTCACAAAGCCAGCCTACGGATGGTAGGAAGTCTAGCAATAGCTCTCCAGCAGCGAGAATAAGAGAAGCTTTGGCACTAAAACATCCATCAAAACAGAAGACAGATAAACAGAAAGGGATCCATTATCTGCTTCCCTGCATATATTACAGACCTTGGACCTTCCTGGTTTTCAAGATCAGAGAGACTGAAACGTGTGGCAGGATATGAGGCTGAAAGTACTACTCAAATTCTCCATGTAGGACGAGGGCAGTAATGAATTTTATGCCAGCTCCATGGGCAGGTGTGCTTTTCTCTCTGGCTAAAGGACACAACATTTGCTTAACTCCTAACAACTGTGGAATGCATTGCTAACCTCACCACAGCCTGCCGCAAGTGCGAATGGCAAACTACTACAGCATGACAAACGTTCCTCTGTGACTTAGCTCCTCGCTTAGGGCCTTCTCCTTCCAGCCACACACAGCCTGGCAATCATTCAGTCCCTTACTGTCCCTCACCTGCTTTTTGTGAAAACAATGTAATTTCCATTACTGGCATCCAAAACCCAAGGTTATAAATATAAAAATCAGATGGCTATTCCCTCTTTCTTTATGGGATTTTCCAAGATCGTCTTGGATATATTTAGTATTCATGTGTAATGAGTCAGAGTGTCCACCTGTGGTCTCCATAAACCAATTTTGTAAATAGCATTGACTGATGTGACTAAAAAAAAAAAAAAGAAAAAAAAGAAAGAAGAAGAAGAAGAAGAAGTAAAAAAAAAAAGGCCTGTTTCTGTTTTCCAGTTTTAGTCTGAATTCAAACACTGTTTGCAGTTCCAAGAACTCTGTGGGTTTCATACTCTAGGTCAGTGGGTGGAGAATACTGGAAAAGGCCACTCCATCCTGTCCCCTCGTTCCGGTGGGCTGTAGGTCTCAAAATGATGACTTTAGTTTATAGCACAGTGAGCCACCTTTTCATTTAGAAACTGTTTAATATGCAACCTGTAGATGAGGTCCCGGGATACAACATTCCCTGTGTTTGTTCCTCACTTGGAGGTTGCTGTTGAAAAATGTTGAAAAATTTTGCTTCAGCACAGAAAGAGCTGTGGTCTGATTTTTACGGGTGCTGAAGAGCACAAAAGGATTAAGTCTCACTGACATTTCAGTAACACTTTGAAGAACATGGGAGAATAACTTGACTTTGTTATTACGTTATCTAAGCTCAGGTTATCCTCATGCTTAGATCCAGTACTGGTCACCCTTTGAAGTGACACCTGAATTGCTTTCTTTGGATTGAAGCCATCTGTGCATGGTGTGAAGCCCTGAGGGGCCACAGGACATGCTCTCAGTCTTTGGACATACAACTTGTAGGTCTGAAATGCTTCTGTGCAAATTGAGAGAAAACTTCCCTGCCTTTTTGTGCAAGAGAGAAGTTTTGGGAAGACAGCGAAGGAACAGCAGCAAGGAAAAGGAGGCAGCTTGAGTCCTGTTAATAACTAATGAGCTGTGTTAACCGAAGCTTGGATTAGCCCCTCTGGCAATATGGAACAATATCTCAAGTTAAAAGTACCATCATGCATAATGTCAGGATATAATGTATATTTAGGTTTATAGTAGACTATAAAAAGATAACTGAAATCAGCTCTGCAATGCAGACAGTCCTCAGCTCCAGAAAATCATACCTGAAATGGAACTCATGGCCCATTTTAAAACGACATTCTTAAGGCTTAAGTTCTTGCCTTGAGATATAGTTTCATGTGCATTCACTTACAGTCTTTGCACAAAAGGAGGCTTAAGACAGTACTCCTGTACTCATAGTACACTCGTAGTTGTGAAAGGATAAGTTGCCAGTTTGGATGAAATGGTTAAAAGGACCTGCATAAATGCACAGGTACCAGCATTGAGAATCTGTAAATGATCAAAGAATAACTGAGGAATTGAAGTAAGATGATATGCTTGCTGAGTGCTCCAAAGTTCCATTGACTTTAGTGGGAGTTTTGGCAAAAGCTAGATGCAGGCTGGCCCCTTACTAACAGAACTGAGTGAAACAGTTTTGACTGTGACCATATTGATATTGCTTGTTTCAGGGTTTCAATGAAGTGTGCTGTGATTGGGATCTAGAAAGTGATTCCTAACTCACAGCATTTGTATCAAAAGGACCGTTAATATTGACATAGCCTCTGAATCTGCTCTGAATTGCAAACATAATGATACTGCATAGTTTTCTTTCACCAAAATTTTAGGAAATTTACCGTTTGTTTGCTTTCATTGTGAAAGTCAAGACATGTGATACCTTGAGAAATTTTTACATTAATGCTTCAGAAACACTTGAATTTGAAGCTCAAAGCAAGCTTCAAGGCTTGCAAAGCCATTTAGCCTGGAATGTATAATACAATAAAAGGCAACAGTTTGCATAAATTTTTGCCAACTGAAACCACCAGGCACCACATAGATTGATGAAGGGCACTGCTCTGCCAGGTGCCAACGTGTCTTGTGAGTCATTGAGTGCTCAGCTCTTTCAGACCAACAGAACCAAGCAAAAAGACACTCAGTACTTAGCGAGATCAAGTTTCTAACAAGTAAAAGAATGTTTTCTGCTACATGTTTTGATTAGAAGAATAATTTCAAAAGAACCATTCTCAGGCAGTAAAATTAATAAAATTACCAAAGAACCAACATTTTTCCACATCACAGTGAAAGCAAAGCAAGCAGCTGAGCAAGCAGATAACAAGTCGTGTTCATTTGGAATTACAGCAGCATTTGATAGCAAGGCAGTGGCTGAAGTTCTATCAGATCTTCCACTATGTCACCATAAAAATCAACTGAAAACAGATATTGTTGTATATTTTCTGAGCCTCAGAGTCATTTTAAAATTTACACTTGATTAAGTAGTTTCCACTGAAAATAAATCAGTAATTATTACAGCCTTCTAGATAAAAAATCAACTTACGTTCAGCAGAACTATGTTTATTTGGGCTTTTATTACCTAGCAAACTTTGGTCCTTAGCATTAATTGCAATGCTTATTTTTCCATGTTTACAAAAAGCCTTATTTAAAAAATAAGCTGCAAAGAGTGAAGTGTTCATTCTTTGTGATCATGTGCTGAGTGTTCCTGAGGTAGACACACACAGCTAACAATTAGCTGGTAGTGCTTCAAGTATATGCTAGAAATAAACTATAATAACTGACTCCAGCCAACTACATGGGAGTGGAACCCTATTGTACTTTGTGCTCTTGGATGCCTGTGGTGCTATGTATTATTTACTGGTACAGCACATGTCTCCAGTGCACCTCAGGCAAGTGGTATCCCTATTTTGACAAGAACTCCACCGCTTTCAAAATATGAAAGGCAAATAATTTGTTTTGTTTCAGTAGAGCTACAAGCTAAAAGGGAACAACACAGAAGAAACATCTCAGCACTCACTGAAATCTAGCCAGATCCCATTGGGCATCAAGCAGAATTCATCACCCCTAGAAATGCAGCAGCTTTTGCAACTGTGCCAGCAGCATGACACAGAGCAAGAGGAAGGAAGCACAGAAGAAACAACCATGGGCAATTAGAGCAGGCAAGACGTTAAGGTGATTACCCAGTTTGTAATATAACCAAAACCCAAGACATATGCTGCTATTCTTGTGACAAATGTCAACCAACATTTCATGGCATGCAGAAGTCAGCTCTCAGAGCCTCAGTACTGGGACTCACCTGCAGGAGAGCAGCCCAGCAGGGAAGCTGGCTGTTGTTGCATGACTGACTCAGGGTGAAGAATGTCATCTGCTGAATCACAAGTGCCACATCCTACGGTACTGTTTTTCTTTCCATGATTCCCCTGGCTGCCCGATACTAGTTAGATTGTAAGATCTTTGGAAAGCTGGATATAACTAAACTCTTGGACCAACTTTGTGATCAGTGCAATACAGCCAGCATGGCTGGCTTTGCCTTTGGGTTGAAGCTGAACCATTAATTTCCTCTTGTCCATATAAAGGTAGGATTGGTAGATCTAATTGTGAAATATGCCCTAGTTTTTCATAAGCATCGCCTAGCATTCTTGTTTCATAGTCATTTAAGGAGCAGTCAGTGTTTCCATGACAAACTTTTCTCTCAGGGATTTATCATTTGCAATAAGAACATATTCTAACAGCAGAAATATACTCTGCATGAATTCTCTGGTGAAGGAAGATGAGTTTAACTGTCAAAAATTGCTAGACTCTCCCTAGTGGAGGTCTCCTACTCTCTAATGGAGACTGGTTTGATAACACAGTAAGTTTTGTGCATCGTCCTTCTACTTGCTTACACAGATGTAAGTGGAAAAAGTAATATATATGACAGCTATTGGAAGCAGTCTAATCTGTGACAGAAACTGAATGACCTTTCTGTAGATAACCAAGCCTTCTGCTGAGGCTAAAACTCTAATCCAGCCTTTCAGCAGTAGAAATTGCTCCTTCTCTCATTAACACGCTCACAAAATGGGATCTATTTTGTCAAAAGTATTTCTCTAAACAAAGCTAAGAGAATTGTATCTGTATGATACAGTGACACAGGTAGAGGCTGACTTAAAGTAAAGGCTGAAATTATTAATTTCTGAGACACAGAGCAACTTACTGAAACATATTCCAGAGTGCTGGAGTATTTTAAAGGAAGAGCAGCAACTTTTCATTATTAAGGGAATAGTTGCAATACTAATCCTATATTTAATGTAACAAAACATTGATTCTTTCTACAGTAGTTACAAAAATTGTGTGAGACGTTTTATAAATACTTATGCATAGCAGATGCACAATACTGCTTCAAGATGAAACTAAGATACGGGGTACAAAACAGATAGTGACAAAATAATTCCCAATATTTTAACATTTTAATAATCCTTGGAGAAAATAGAGTTTGATAGAAAAGTGAAAAGAATAAAAGAGAAAGATCAGTAGGCATATTGAACCCATTTGTAGAGTTTATGCCTCTTAATTAAATTTTCTACTGCAGTTACCACAAACCCACATCAAATATTCCAAGAAACTGCCATGCCCAACAGACTTAGCTGTAGGCCAACTGCATATGCCTATGGGAATCAAAGAGGAAGGTTTTGGACAAGCAAGACTACCAACTTTTTTCTCCTCTTCTATTGAATTATCTGTGGTTATTCATAAACAGCAGTCATATCCAAAATAAAAATCCCACTTTCAACAGCATCCATTGAAACTACACCTTGACAACAATTTTGGGTTTTTTTCCCCGCGTTGTCCATTTTATCTATAGAAATAGCAGAATAATAACACTTCTAGCTACTGAAAATGCTACACCACAGTTTATTACCTACTCAGGTGGCTTTAATATTTACACCCTGAGTGAAATGTAGTGAAGTGACTGCATTAAACCTTGCACTGCTCAGCCTTCCTCTTCACATTGCATCTGTCAGTCCTTGTGCTTCAATCTGATTCCATAAATTATTACTGAGGGGCCCATTTTTAGTGTAAAATAGCTGTATGTCATGGAAAAACTGCTACACAACATGGCATTCTGAAATTTACCTTCATTTTCTTCCAAAAAAGAGATGTTACAGTTCTTCGTATATTGGAATGGCAGCCTTCTTTGAGAGTTTTCTCCAGCTCAGTCACCAACCAAACAGCTTTACATGTTCAATTTCAGCAGGCTTTGATCAACTTATGGAGACCTTACTGGAACAATCTTTTTCATATGTTTGGCCTGCAAGGCCAGAATTACCACAAGTTAGCTGTAGTGACTGGAAAATCACTTTGAATGCATTTACAAAAGAACCTATAATATTTTCACACATGGAGACAAAAAAAAGTAACAAACACACAATAACATAAAAGCACAAACCAACCAACCAACAAGGATACAGAAGGCTGCAAATCAAAGAGGTAGCTGTGTAGGTAAAGCTGCTGGACACATGGTTTGAAGAATTAGGACAAGCAGTGGATGCTCTCAGAGCCAGGTGCTGTGTTGGGACTGAATCAGAGTTGACTCATTTTTTCGTTTAACATTGAAGCTTGAGAGCCTGGAAGAGTATCAAGATGAAAATAAAAACTACAGCCTTTATTGAAAATAATTTTAAAACATACCACAGAGGTCTTAATTTTCAAGAAAGATTTCTTGAGAAATTCACCTTGGAGCCAAATTCCCCTTTCTGTATCACACACTTCTCTCTGTGGATTGCAAGTGGAAGAATATGCGTGCCTGGGGAGAAGATATGAGGAATGGTTTTAATTTTGTTAACTTAGACCTTTTTGTCAAGGAATTTATCTAAACCTACTCTTTCCCTATTGGACTCTCATTCCACTGGGCAGTCTGTTGACAAGTGTTCAAGGATGTGGAGTCACCGAGGAATTTTTATAGGAGTTCTCCGTAATAATAAAAGACACCTTAATATCTAATCAATTTTTTCAGCTCATTTCCTTTTAGCCAAGGGAAACCTGAAAGTAACAGGAAAACATCATAAAACTGACAAGGAAGGGCTGTGTGTTCAAGGTTGAGCACATCAATCCATCTTTGACAGTCTGTGAAATCAGCCAGCTGTGAAGCTGGACTATTAAAAGGTTTTATTTCCCCAAATTACGTATAAGGAGATGTTGCAGGCTTCCCACCTGCCCTTCCCAAGGGACTTTCTCTTCAGAGCAAACTTCACTTTAAATGCAGGCTTAGTAATAAGTCTTAAAGAGGCTTTATGCATGTGGTACCTATTACAGAATCTGGAAGCAGTGCTATTTCTCCTACAAGAGCTGCTTTGAAGCATAAGGCAAGAATTTGGGTCAAGCCTCATCCCTTTTACACTACAAAAGTACAATAGCCTGCACGCTTTGTGTGTTCTGTGTCCAGTCTCAAGACTGGATGTATCCCCAAGATAACAAAGTGCTGCACTCATTTTGCTGAAACAAACCCAAAGTAACAAACAAACCAGCTGATGATATAAACCACCCCTAACAATTTTCCCCACGCGGATGCTAGGCTGTTTCTTTAATACTCAAAACGGTGCTTAGTCACATTTAGTCCAAAAATGATACCAAGTGTCATTCTGTTTCAGATAAACAAATATCTCACAGTAACATCTTCTCCAAACTCAAGTCACTTTTAACCACTTTAGTTTATAGATACAAACAGCAGGAGTTCACATGCCTTTGGGCACTTAGAGCAAACAGCTTTTACTTCTTGTAAGGGGTCAACACACACAGATGCAGCAAAGTACTGTTGATGCAGAAAACTTTCTCATATTTAGTCAATGTATTACAACAGAGAAAAGCCATTTGGGAAAGGCTGTGTCTTAACAATTCAACTGCATTTCTTCACCTCCACTGGCTCTGCAGTACAAAAAAGTCAGCAAAGGATTCTTTGCAGAAAAAGAAAATAAATTAGAGCTGAGAACTTCTAGGATATCATTATTACTAGATTCACTTTAGACATTCACATGAAGGAAAGGGAGAGGTTACAATAAAGGCTAACCCGGTAAATAAACAAAACACTGAATGTCCAGATCTGCAGCTGGTCACTAACCAGAGCAAAAGCAAGGTGCCAAGCCTCAGCTCAGCAGCCTGCTGCAGGACTCAAAATAACAAGAATTTAGAAGTGTCTATAATATTGGATTTTGTTCTGTCTGAAGTTGTTTTCTAAAACTTCTTAATAATTTGTTTTGGGTTCTGGAGGGGTTCTCTTCCCATTGATTTTAAAATACCTGCCAGTTTTCTTATAATTCTACTCCTCTATTAAGTACAAAGGCTGAATTTCCACAGACAACCCAAACATTATTGGTTTTTCTCATTCAAATGTCTTGAAGTTTGTAACAGCTTTGGTTTCAGTTACTTGAAAAGTGATGACGAGTGCATATGAATGAATGAACTGATACATAGTGCAGAATTGTATTGGTAACCCACAACCCATTCACACTGCTGATCCTGTTAAGGGAATTTTTCTATATTGTTCATTACTTACAAAAAAGAAAAAAGAGTATTAATGGACTGCAACATTTACAAAATCAAACTTTCAGAAATAAGGAAATCATATTTTTGCATTTGACCCAATTGCCTTAATTTTGACATTGTTTATTGAAGTTAGGAATAAAATTGAGAAGTTGCAGAATGAAGGATACTTGGGAAAGCCCAAGTTTCATACTTCCTAATTTCAAAGTGTTGATTTTGTAACCAGACTGAACTTAATCTGGGCCCCTGGGAAGACAGAGTCCACAGTGAAGGCAACTGAAGATCATACCAGAACACGCAAACACGACACTAAATTTAAGCTGGCTAGACAGAAAAATATCTGGCATTTCCCAAATTCAAAGCACTTGATTTTCCACTCATAGAAAGAAAGAAAAAATAAAGGAAGTGTGAGTTTCAAGTGTGTATTGCTAATTTGTATTTTAAAGAAAGCCTAAATTCCCCCACCTCTTCTGTATCAATGGGATTTCAGTTCTGACTGCTTGTGATTGCTCCACAGAAGCCAGCTGACAGAGAAAGCCTCACTACTAGCCACACACACTGTGTGGAGAGAGCTGGTGGAAGAGAGGTCTTGGAGAAGGGCATAAGAGGGAGCTGGACACAGCTGTTCCAGCATCCCATCAGACATTGGCTCACCCTGTGCCGCTGCACTGGCAGCAGTGGAGCTACAGGCACACTGGCCGTGGTGCTGCCAAGCTGTCACAGCTTTCCTCTGCTCCACTGGATCTCTGGGATGCTTAAGATCTCTGGAAAAGCAGTTCTGTGGAACTCCTGCTCCCTCCTTTTTCTTCTACCACATTTGTATGTGCACACCCTTCTCATAGCTATTTCAAAGACCTGTTGGAAGCAAAAGAGATGTTAGAACTTCTCAGGATGGAGTAACAAGTTTTTGTACAAAAATGGGTCAGGGCTTCCAGATGAGCAGGTAGCACAGCTGCCACCTCAATGATTAAAGCAGTGTCAGGTATAGCCTACTTCAGTGCACTGGGTTCAATGAAAATTTCCTCCTGTGTTTTAGCCTTTCCTCCAGTGTACACCCACATATGGGGTGACCACTGCTGGTCCAGATTATCCGAATAAAAATGCTACCTCTGACTACAGGATGACAGGAATCCTAGGCAACTCTGTTATCCAGATTTCCTGAATGAATCAGAATTTTAAATGTGCAAATGAGTGCTGAACATCTGCCACATCTTTTACAGGAAGGAAAAAAGAATAATGCCATCATAATAGCACATTTCGCTCCCAAGAAGCTTTGATGTCAGGAAACGAAGTATCCAAGTACAGCTATTTTTCTAACTTGTTCACCTTTGGGGGTTGCCAGAAGGAGGTCTTTTTTGTCTCATAGACCACTACAAAGTTTAGAAATGGAGAACAAGTGATCATCCGCGTGACTATTCTGTGAAAGTTCTGGATTTCCCAAATGTCAGTTTACAGTCACATGTTTATTCATTTTTCCAGTCAGTGAGCATTATAAAAATAAAAGGCAGAGAAACAGAGGTTATGCTAATAGCTCCCAAGTGACTATCAACAGCATTGCGCAGTTTTGATCTCTGATGCAGATGGTGGTAGATTCTCTCAGGAAGCTGAAGAGGACACAGTTCTTAGACAGAGTTGTGGAATGATGTAGAAGACAACAATCTGCAAAATTATTATTGAATCATAGAATCATAGAATGGCGTGGGTTGAAAAGGACCATAAAGATTATTCAGTTTCAAACCCACTGCCATGGGCAGGGTCGTCAGCCACTAGACCAGGCTGCCCAGATATGGGCTGTATGGTCTATAAAGCCATATCAGCTACTGATTTTTAAGGAGTTATTTGAATTACTGGTAGCTTTCACCATGTTCTCGCACAGACACCAACCCTAAGAGGCAGTAGGAAACTGTCAACGGAGCTGAAAAGCCCTTAGGTGAGCCAGTACATCTATAGCTTTTAAACTGAAGAAACTCCCAAATTTTTGATCTGTCAGAATTATACTGTAGTTGAGGATTGACATTTAGACTGTTTTTCTTTTTAATTAGATTTTCTGTCTTAAGAAAAATCAAATTAGTAAAATTCTGTGGAATTGACTGAGAACGATGGCCTGTTTTATGGCTCTGCAGCATGATTCACTGAACTGAACTATGCAACAGGTAGTCTTCAAGTGGTGGAATAAATTCCATTGCTTCCTTGTTGGGATGTCGACATTAGATAAACTGTTTGTAAACATTAAATGTAACAAGCCTTCTTTGTGATTTCCCCTTCTGCAAACTTCAGAAATTTCAGCACCAAACATAATACAGATTTACGAGCCACGACAAACTGCAAACATTAAAGGACACAAAATTGAACTGCTGGGTTGTCTTCTGCTTCAATCTTGCAATCTTTACATATAATTTCTTTTTTGAATGCAGCCTGCATTTTTTTTCTTTCTGCTTTCCAAAGTAGGTGAAAGGCAATCACTTGGAATGGAAGGACCTTTGGTAAGTCCACACTTAAGTTCTTCTGTATATACCTTTTCACACTGTAAGTTTATGCCTTTGTGTAGAAGTGAACCAGGTGAAGAGGGGGACTTGGCTCTGTATTTACACATTCTGTTTTTCATGTTATATAATTCACAAGGATTTAGTACAAAGCTGAGAAACACCAATGTGCTTTTTTGCTTTTCCATCACAAATCTTTAACTCTTCACTGTCCTTCTGAAAGTGCGCCTTCAAAACTTCTTCTCTGGAGTTTTACTCTTTCATTCAAAGACCCACTGGGGAAGCTTACTCTAGTTCTGTAGATACTCCCCATGTTTTTCTCTCTATCTGATCTCCACAGAAAGGCACCTTGGGATACTCTCTGTTGTTCTCATCTCTTTTCCAATTTCACCATGCACCTTTCTCAGACCTCATGTCACGTGCCTCTGCAGTGTAAAAAGTGGGAATAAAAGAGCTATCTGGCTTTACTATTGTCATTCATCATGGAATTTATGTTTCCCCCAGATAGAGGTACAAAGTCAAATGCTTTACAGAAATCTATTATAATTAATGCTCCACCCTCTGAAGACATGAGATACCTCAGGGAAAGGAAAAATACAGATAAAACTCATTTTGGACCTGAACTTTTCTTGGGAGTAATTGCATAAGCAATACTGTGGCACTGAGCTTGAACTCTTCAGCTTTTCTGGATCCAAACTGACTCACATAGAATTATCTTAGTTCTCTCTTTAACCAGTGCACTGGATGTTTTGCAAACCAAATCATCTTCTCATGCATGATGGGGAAATGACTCTTTCCTTTATCAAACTGGATGTCTCATCAAAAAGGATATTCAGGCAAAATGTTGAGGTTTTGTTCCAAATAATTGAGTTCAGTTTTTTCTTGACAAAGACTTTACAGAACATCAAAATAGACCAACCAAAGTCACTAATAAACACCCAACCAACATCTCAGTCACCTCCTTCCATGAAAAACAGTGATGATACTAAAGCCACCAACTTAAATAGCTGAGGAGTTTGTCAAGAACACTGCATGCTGCAACAAGATAAAATCATTTTACCTCAGGATTGTTATCTAGTGTAAAGGAGTAAACCAAGAAACCTGCATCGCTATGTGCCAAAAGAGTTCACCGGTGAGAACTGCAGTGTTTCAGGATGAAGGTTGCTCTCTGTGATGCACCGTGCCATCACTCAGCTTTTGGGATACAAGATGTAGAACTGTTTGGCATTTGTGCCTACAATTGATAGGAAGTTGTGGATACTTGAACGCGCTGTTTTATTAACACAGCCACATGCATTAAGTATGCTGAAATAAATACATAGCGGAATGCATAACGAAAGAACTAGCAGGCTATATAATTAGCATAACTGCCCCCCAGAACAAGTTAGTTGGTGCATTTTCACTCACTGGACATAGTTAAATAAAAAATATACATTTTTGTACATGAAACTTCCCAGCACCACCTGCAGCTGTGAGCAGGAATCACTCGGTGACATTGCAAGGCTTCTGTTACGTAGGAGGTCAGCAGGGATCATCATAATGATCCCTTCTTGTTTTAAAAGCTGAGAATGCCATATGTAATCCCTGTAATTAATCTAACTCCATAGGCTTCTATTTACAAGTCCGTTATTTTGGCTGTCTGTATCAGGAGAAATAACTAGTTGCAGCCAGTCAGAGTTTATTGAAAATAGGGAATTACTATTTGGAGTGAAGTCTGTTTCTAAAAAGCCTGCTGTATAAGTCTCTGCTCTCTGGAAACGCCAGAGTTGATCTCTATGACACATCCTATTTGCCGAAAGTTTACGGTAGATTGACTCATGCAGTTTTATGTTGTGCTCTGTTTAAAATACTACTTTTTTTGTTGTTGTTGTTGAGTGGTAGCTGTTTCAGTGGTTACCTTTTGGTTTGATGGTTTGTTTTTATAGGGCAGAGAAAGTTTACCCAAATTACGAGCAGTTGCCAGGACTGCCTCAAGAAAAATGTCATCCTGACATTGATTTCTTTGGGGAATGAATCATGCAGCTATACAACTTATAGTAATGCTGTCTGTCTAGATTTGTGATCTTTTTTCTTTCTTCTAGTGCAACGTTTGTCACTTGTAACAATGCGTGATGTCTGTCTTAAGCATATTTATAGTTTACCCTGTGTTTACTAACAGTTCTGTTCTGTGTCATTCCTGTCTGGCGTATGCATCATCAGTAGTTTCATTTCAGGATGGAAACCTGTAATTTCACGTTATATTTTGTCCATATGCATCATTTTTGTGGCTATCTTTTAACCATTATGGGGCATTAAAAGGAGGACTTCTTAATGATAGAAACCATAACATGTCCCAAATATAGCGCAACAGGGATAATCATAGACAGAAGTTTAGAGGTATCTTTGGTTTTGACAATTAATGACTGCCTGCATTAAAGTTTTAATCCATTGCATCACATAAAAAACCACGGACAAAAAGCAATGGCACATTCCTTCAGAGTTCCCTTGAGCTCAGCTAATCCAAAGGAAATCAAAATGGCCAAACCTTTAAATCAGCACAAAAAGAAAACCTAAGTAATGAATACAGTTTTATGGATTACTTCAGGTCAGATCCTGCTCTCTTGAAGTGCTCCACTTAGGAGGAAAGACTGAGCAATAAAATCAAAGTAGCAGATGTTTCTAGTCTGGTTTTAACCCCATGCAATTAGAATAACAGACAAATAATAACTTCTCGTTTTCCCATCCCTGTTTTCCTTTCAAGATTGCTTGATTTTATTTTTTTTCTTGCTCAATTATTGTGTGCTGTTGTTATTTATGAATTGCTGGTTCATACAAATAATTGGAGATATGAATCCATCATACTTCTACCATGATGTTTAGGACCTTCCAGTCAATAAATGCCAACTCTTGTCTCCTAGGAGAACAGTGGCTCAGAATTTAGGATGTGCCTCCATCACTCTCCCCACCACAACATGAAGAGACACTCACTGAACGCATACACGTGGCATGGGATGACAGCAGGGATGGTCATCACATCTGATGGAGTCAGCAGAGAGTGGCACCAAGGTCCTGGCATCCACACACAGGGAAGACTCACAGTGCATGACTCATTCCTCACCGCAGATCCTCCTTAGAGGAAAGCACGTGCTGTCTGTGAATAACTTCCTAGTGCTAACAGGCAGTCATTCCTTTCCAGATAGATTCAGTCTAGAATTTAAAAATAAAAATAAAAATAAAAATAAAAATAAAAATAAAAATAAAA